>NC_134012.1:33747092-33977092 GCF_047716275.1 Strix uralensis | reverse complement strand
TTTAGTAAGGAGTGCTAAGTGGAAGGAGCAGTGAGGATGTTGCATGTCTTGCCCAATCGAGGGGCTTTTATCTACAGCAGATATCTGAAACAGACATCCACATGTGATAAGGTCTCCAGATTTTGCAGTTCACTCAGAACCGACATGAGTAAAATTTGCAACGTCAAGGCACTGACCATCTATAGGATACTCCACCCAGTAACAGCAAAATATGGCATTCAGAGAATGGGTACTGTACAGAAGAACCCAGCAAATCAATGTGGTTGCTGTATCATTGTATTTGTGAGGATGAGAACTAGGAGGTCTGTTTTTCTGTCAAAACTTTCAGCAGTCACTTCACAGCTTTTAATGACTATTTAGTCCAGTGCTTCTGAAACCCTGCAATGGGAAAGAGTGTCAGGAATTTATGGATTGTCCCTGGACACAGCAGCAGTAACTGCTATGACCCTTCTTCAACAGCAGCAGACACTAATGCAGCAAATATCAGCAAGTACTGGCCAAACTTGTCTCATCTTCTTTTCCCTATATATACCTCTGAACAACTTCCTCTTTTTTATGTAAAGATATTTGATTTCTACCTAGCTGAAGCACACAATGTGGTGAATGTGGTATTTGGAATGCCAGACCTCTTTGCTTCCATTATTAGCTGACAAAACATGTAAGTAAAAGCAAAACAAACATTACCTCCTCCTCCCTGAAAGGGGAGAATGGCATCAAGACTCTGAATATCTGCTAAAATCCAGGGTCTGATCATAGTTTCTCTCTGCTGTTTGCCCTCTTTAGTACAGGGAACTCTTAAGTGAAGGAATGACAGCTGGTCCCCACCAACTGCAGTGACAGGGTGCTGATGACAGCATGTTTGAGGTAGTGCAGAAGGAGGGTGACCTCTACTGGATGAGCCGCCACTGGTTGGATCCTTCTGCTCTTCAGGCCCTGAGCAGAGCAGTCAAATCAAATTGTCAGACTTGATAAGGGCTTTAAATGAGGAACGATAAGGGAGAGAGTTTCCAGCAGCCCTGTGAGGGAGTTGATGGACAGAGTTGGCAAGCAATGGGCCTGGAGTGATGTGAAAAAAAGGGAACACATAATCAGCAAAACAAGGTTTAAGCACAGAGCCTCCTCAAACATTTGCGTGTAAGCAAGGAAGTGCTTACATTGCATCATTACAGGGAGAAAAACAGAGAACTTTTCTGGAAATCAGCATGTTGGGGTGACCCTCTGAAGTGCCTGTACATGGTTGCAGCATGAATAATAAACACAAGGAGTTAGAGATCCATGTGGAATTGCAGGGCTATGATCTTGCTGGGACCATAGAGACTTGATGGGATGTCTCCCATGACTGGACTGCTATAATGGATGGATACAGGATTTTTTAGGAAGAACTGGTTAGGAAGACAAGGATGGGTGTTTTTCCTTTATGTAAGAGATCAGCTGGAGTGCATGAAGCTCTGCCTGGGGATGAACGATGAGTCAATGAGAGCTTTTGGATAAGGATAAAAGAGCAGATCAGTATATGTGACATTATAGTGGGTGTCTTCTATAGGCTGTCTGATCAGGAAGCAAAGTAGATGAGGCCTTCTTCAGACAGCTGGAAGCATCCTCACTTTCACAGGCCCTGGTCCTTATAGAGGACTTGAACCACTGCAATATCTGCTCCATGGACAGCAGAGCAGAGCATAAGCAAGCCAGGAGGTTTCTGGGGAGCACTGATGACAACTTCCTGACTCAAGTGATAGAAAAGATGAAGAGGAGGGCTTTTCTGCTGGACTACATAGTCACAGAAAAGGAGGGTCTTGTTAACCCTTTCGCAAATACAAAAACTCTTCTTCTATCTACATCTCATAACATTTTTTATTTTTAATCTCTGACTTTTTCTAAAGAACTAGTTACTTACCCTTTAGATATTACCGTAACTTAGCTGTGAAATGTGCAGAGTTTTGGACACAAACCAGCATCTTATGTGTGTGCCACAGTGTACTTGTTGATCCTAGTGACAATTTAAATTCTATCTAAAACTACAGTATTAAATTAAACAGAAAGACAAGTAAAAACAGGTTGCACATTGTCTAAATATTTCAGGGTCTGTATAATTTTGACACCATATTTAGTCTGTCCCTTTATTTACACGTATACAGAAATGAAATATGTATTTTGAGTCATGATATTTGAACAGAGGAAAAATATAATGAATGTTGAGACTGGAATAGACATATGTGATAATTTTGTTGCATAATTAATGGGGGTTTACTTGAATTCTTCCACCAGGCTCTATGGGGTATTACACACACAGACTTCAGTCCCATATGAAGTCATGTTAGGAAAATAAGTCTATGTGTTAAACCATATTCTGATCCAGTTTTGCAAGAGATAAAAAAGGTATTTCAGTAATAGTAAAACAACTTAATATGAAAAAAACTGAAGAATTCAACTCACCCTATCTAAACCAAACCCAAACAACTGTTTCCCACTCCAATCCCATCTAATTACTCAGTGTAATTTCTCACAGAACAAAAATACCAGATGTTGAATAGTTCTTTCATTTACTGGAGAAACAGAACATATGTAACCAGATAAGGTTCCTCTGAAAATAAGGTATCTCTTCCTTCAGGACCGCAGTCATCTTGGTAAATGCATTTCAGCAAACACAAAATAAAGAGTTCAATGTAGAGGAAACTCAATAAAATAAAAAAGGTGTTTAATGGTCTGGTTGCACAAATTTTAACACAATACTGAAAATTCACAAAGTTGTAACATGCCCAGGTGAGGAATCAAGTAAAGAAACAGGATTTTATTCACAATCTTTGACAGTCCATAGAATCACAGAATCATATAATAGTTTGGGCTGGAATGGACTTTTGAAGTTCATCTAGTCTGACCCTTCTGCAATGAGCAGGCATATCTTCAACTAGAACAGGTTTCTCAAAGTCCCATTCAACCTGGCCTTGAACACATCCAGGGATGGGGCATCTACAGCCTCTCTGGGCAACCTGTTCCAGTGTTTCACCACCCTCATTGTAAAAAAATTCTTCCTTATATCTAGTCTAAATCTACCCTCTTTTACTTCAAAACCATTACCCCTTGTCCTGTGGCAACAAGCCCTGCTAAAAAGTTTTTTTTATAAGCCCTCTTTAAGTACTGAAAGGCTGCAATAAGATCTCCCTGGAGCTTTCTCTTCTCCAGTCTGAATAATCGCAACTCTCTCGGCCTTTCTTCATAGGAGAAGTGTTCCATCCCTCTGATCATTTTTGTGACTGTCATCTAGACCCACCCCAACAAGTCCATGTCTTTCTTGCACTGAGAGCTCCAGAGCTGAACGCAGTACTCCAGGTGGGTTCTCACCAGAAATGAATAAAGGGGCAGAATCACCTCCCTCAACCTGCTGGCCATGCTTCTTTTGATGTAGTCCAGGACACAGTTAGCTTTCTGGCTGCAAGTGCACATTGCCAGCTCATGTTCAGCTTTTCATTCACCAGCACCCTCAAGCGCTGTTCTCAATCCCTCAACCCCCACTTTGTATTGTTACTGGGGGCTGCCCTGATCTAGGTGCATGTCAACTCACACACCTCAGGCATGTCAACTGCACCACTCAGCGTGGTGTCATCTGTAAAAGGGTGCACTCAATCCCACTGTTTATGTCACTGATGGAGATATTAAACAGTACTGGTCCCAGTATGGATTCCTGAGGAACACTAACTGTCACTGATATCCATGCGGACATCAAGGTGTTGACAACTACCTTCTGGATGTGATCATCCAACCAATTCCTTATCCACTGAACAGTCCACCCATCAAATCCATATCTCTCCAATTTAGACAGCAGGATGTTGTGGGGGACCATGTCAAAGGCCTTGCAGAAGTCCAGATAGATGACATCTGTAGCTCTTCCCTTGTCCACTGCTGTGCTCACTCCATCACAGAAGGCCACTAGGTAGATCAGGCAAGACTTTCTCTTGGTGAAGCTGTGTTGGCTGTCTCGAATCACCTCCCTGTACGCCCTGTGCCTTGTCTCTATTCCTCCAGTCTCTTGAGAAGCACTTGTCTCTATTCCTCATGTTTTGCTTAGTGGTTCCCCCCAAGAATTATTCTCACTAAAATATTTAAAATTTTAAAAATAGTATACCTCAAACTGAGACAAAAACACATTTAGCAAATGTGGAAGCATGGAAAACTATGTGCTAAAGTAGAATCATTCACCTCTTCAGGTATTCCTTTCTTACCTACCTGGGATAAGTCCCAGATTGTAAGGTTTACATCATAAGTAGAAGATTTAGAGAGAAAAAAAGTTTTAAAATTCACATCTGAAATATGAAACAGTGTCTTTTTTTCATAATTACGGGCTTTCAGACAGACTAGAGACTACCCATTGGGTAGCAATGAAATATTTTAAGGCAAGTAAGAAGTCAAACCCCTGATTACTGTGCAAATTTTTAAAAAGAACAGTGGAAGTGATCCAAACACTGATTGTAAAAACAGTTTCAAGCCCCAAATCCCACAGTCTAACAGTTAGGCAGTGCTGGGTATAGTGCCTGGAGTACTTTTTTTAATTAATATCTTTTCAGAGCTTTTAGGAAAACAGAGAGGATAAGAGGAATTTTGACCAACCTGCCTGCAATTTCTCTTCTTTAAAATGAAAGACTGATGGTACAGAGGGGATTTGGGGCAGGTACTGTTTCTACCAGATGTGTGGATATGGAGGAGAAGGCTGTGGGCATGGGCAGAGCCAGCCTGAATCACTGTACAGCAGCTGACTGGGAGTTTTATTTGATGTTTTGAGAAGTGTGGAGAAATAGACAGGACACTACAGACCTACTATCACTATACAATTGGAGGTGCTTGATAGTCAATGCACCAGTAGAAACTTGTTATGATTATTCATTTCTCCCTCCTCCTCCTCCAGCAGCTATAAAATCTCGCGTGACTATGGCAACTGAAATTTGGTGACTGTCTTCAATATGATGGGCCTTTTCCACAGGGTTATGCAGATGGGAAGAGATGCAGTGTAGGAAGATGTTGGGAGCTGATGAAAGCAGGATGAGAGCTCATGAGACCAGGACAAAGAATCAAGCTGGTAGTGGTGACACCATGGTGGGAGGTGTCTGTCCAACAAGGCTAAGTGTATGAAGCCTTCCTTGAACCACTGAAGGAAGTCTTTGTGTTACAAATACTGGTTCTCACTGAGAATTTTAAATTCCCTGATATTAGCTGGCAAGGCAAAACTGTTGGCTGTAAGCAGCCAAGATTTCTGGAGGATATCACACATACCCTCTTGATACAGGTACTGGATGCGATAATCAGGGCTAATGCACGGTTGGATATACTATCAAGTAATAAGGGACACTTGATTGTTGACATAACAATGGTTGCCTTGGCTGTAATGACCATGGTATAGCAGAGTTCAAAATACTCAAGAGTGCAAAGGAGATGAGTAGCAGAGCAAAGATCAGGGGCTTGAAACAATCATATTTCAGCTTATCCTGGGAACTAGTATGGGAGGCAACATTTAAGGACAAAGAAAATATGTCAGGTCTTAAGGACAGCATACTCTAATTGCAAGAATGGTTCCTTTCAGTAGAAAAAGGGATAGGCACAACAAGAAACAAATGTGGCAAAACAGGAAACTCACAACAGCTCTGATGGAAAAGAAACACATACAGGATATGGAAACAGTGACTGGTCACAAAAAAGGAATATAGAAGAAGTACTTCAGGGACACACAGGGATGGCATTTGGAAAACCAAAGCTCCACTAAATTCCAACTTTGCAAGGGACAGAAAGGGAAGCAAGAAGAGTTTCTAGTGTTATATTACTATTAGAATTCTGAACAGGGAAATTGTGGTCCCTCTGATGAATGGGTGATTTATAAAGGGTAGATGTGGATAACTTTTGGTGCCTTATTTGCCTTGGTCTTCAATGGCAAGACCTTTCAGTATTTTGAGTCTACTGACAAGGTTCCAGGAAGAAATGGATGAGTAGCGGAGAAGGTTCAAGTCAAGGGGTCCTTTAGAGAACCGAGCCTATATACATGCATGGGATCAGACGAGCTGCAAGCAAGGGTGCTAAGAGACCCAGCTGATGTCAGAGGGCCATCATCTTGGAAAGATCATAGAGATCAGGGAAAGTGTCCAACAACTAGATAAAGGCAAATGTTGCTCCTATTTTCAAAAAAGGGCAAAAAGATGTGCTGGGAACTAGAAACTGGTCAGCTCCAATTTGGTCACAGGGAAGATAATGGCACAAGTCTTCTTGTTAGCCATTTCAGGACACATAAAGATTAACAATCTTAATGGAAACAGTCAGATTAACCCACCAAGGTCTGGATGGAGGAAAACTGATTGAATGTTTGGGTTCAGAGGCTAGTAGGTAATAGGCTATACCGTATCAGGATGTTGGTGATACATGGGACACCACAGGGTCTATCTTGGGATCTGTCCTATTTCATAACAAGTCAATGTCCTGAGAGAAGAGAATAAGTTGAATGAATGTTCATCAAGTTTACAGATGAAATCAAGTTGGTATTTTCAAATTGACACCAGTGACACATTTGAGGGGTGGGTTGCCATTCAAGCAGAGAATAGAATAGAATAGAATAGAATAGAATAGAATAGAATAGAATAGAATAGAATAGAATAGAATAGAATAGAATAGAATAGAATAGAATAGAATAGTCCATTTGGAAGGACCTACAACAATCACCTAGTCCCACTGCCTGACTACTTCAGGGCTGACTAAAAGTTTAAGCATGTTATTAACGGCATTGTCCGAATGCCCCAAACACTGACAGGTTTAGGGCATCGACTACCTGTCTAGAAAGCCTGTTCCAGGGTTTGACCACCCTCTCAGTAAAGAAATGTTTCTTAGTGTCCAGTGTGAACTTCCCCTGTGGCATCTTTGAACCATTCCTATCACTGGATCTCAGGGAGAAGAGATCAGCACCTCCCTCTCCACTTCCCCCCCTCAGGAAGCTGCAGAGAGCAATGAGGCTGCCCCTCAGCCTTTCTCCAAACCAGACAAACTGAGAGTCCTCAGATGCTCCTCGCAAAAAATGTCTTCCAGCCCTTTCACCAGCTTTGTTGCCCTCTGGATGCATTCAAGGACCTTCACACCCTTCTTAAATTGTGGGGCCCAGAACTGCACACAGTACTCAAGGTGAGGCTGCACCAACACTAAATACAGTAGCTTAATCACCTCGTTTGACTAGCTGGTTATACTGTATGTGATGCACCCCAGAATGTGGTTTGCAAGGGTAGGTAGAGAGGGGGAGGAAGGGGCTGATGCGACCCCATGAAATTCAGCAAGGATGAGGCTGAGCTTTACCTTGATAAGGCTGAGCCCTGCAGGGATGAAGACTGGAGATCACAGGACCAGGGACCAGCTGTGGCGATGGCCTGGTCCCTGGTGGGCAGGGATCTGAGTCTGGGCCAGCTGTGTGACCAGGAGGCAATAAAGGCAAGAAGCACGTGGGGTGGTGTGAGCAGGACATTACCCTGAGGACCAAGGGAGGGCAGGGGTCTCCCCTCTGCTCAGTGTCTGTCAGACTCTGTCTGGGTACTGCTTCCACTTTGAAGCTTCGAATAGGGGATGATGTTGATAAACATGGCCAAGTTCATCAAACAGCCAGCAAGATGGTCCTGGCCTGGAGCCCTTACCCTGTTAGAGGAGGCTGCAGAAGCAGGACTGGTTCAGCTGGGAAAAGGGAGCACCTAGCACCATCTCCAGCACTGATGGAAGGAGATGGAAGAGTCGTATACAAGCTCTTCACAGTGGTGTGTAGTGGGAGAGAGAAAGGCAGCAGCAGAAGCTGAAACATGTGAGACTCAGGCTGAAGATAAGGAGAAGCTTTTGTCATGATCATGAAAGTCAAAAAGTGAAATTGGGAATCAGATAGGTTATTCTGTCTCCATGATTCAAGGTTTTCAAGCTCTGAACTGATAAATCCCTGAACAAACTGGTCTGCTCTTCTGCTTTGTGCATGAGCTTGGATTAGACATCTCTGAGATCCCTTTCTATGTGATTTATCCTTTGATCCCATCATTAGGAATGTAGTGCTGGGAATATAAAAAGAAGTGCTGAGATAGTGTGAGGTGTTGGAGAGGGAACAGTGGGTAGAAAAGTAGAAGTGACTGGCCTGGGATCTTAGATAAGTCACAAAGAACCTGGGGACAAAAGAGTCTTAAAGAGGAAGAAGAAGTAAACAGGATGACTGGGGTGGAAAGTGTAGGGAATACTCAAACTTTTTTGAAAACTTTTTTGAAAACTTTTTTGAAAAATAAGCAATGTAGTGAGAGCACTACCTGACTATGGACTGACTTAAAACAGCGCTATTTTAATCTATCTGCAGTAATAAAGGCTAATCACTGTATTTATGGATTTGTAAGCAATGATAGTCTGGAGTCTGAAAACACTGTAACAAAGGTGTTGGCCATAATAATTCTATTGTCATAATATGAGACTCTCTTTGCTTGCTTTAATTGCTTGGCCACCATGTAATGAAGCAGAGTGAGTATTTTTCTCCAGTTCTTGATCCCTGAAGAACAGGACTGCATATCTCTGTAATGAAGATGCCTGTAGCCCTTTTATGGGACTAATAGAAATATTTGTTGTTCTTAATTTTGTTTAGGCCATAGTGTGCTTAAATTTATGTCCTTGTGTACATTTACACAGACTCAGATAAGGGGACAATAATTAGATTCCACTGATTAAGGACTGTACTGGTTTTGGCCAGGATAGAGTTAAATTTCTTCACAGTAGATAGTATGGGGATATGTTTTGAATTTGTGATGAAAGCAGTGTTGATAACACAGGGATGTTTTAGATATTGCTGACCAGTGCTTACAGTGAGTCAAGGTCTTTTCTGCTCCTCATACTATCCCATCACCAAGTATGTTGGGGGGTGCACAAGAAGTTGGGAGGGGACACAGCTGGGACAGCTGATCCCAGCTGATCAAAGGGATATCCCATACTATATGATGTCATACTCAGCAATAAAATGAGGTGGGTGGAGATTGCTGGGGGCTGTCATTCCTCAGATTCTGGCTGGACGTTGGTCAGTTGGTGGTAAACAATTGTTTTCTTTTACATCACTTGTTTTTCTTGGTTTTGTTTTTTCTCTTTGTTTCAGTTTGTGTTGTTTTAACCTCTTTTTATAATAATTTTTAATAATTTTTAAATTATTAAACTGTCTTTATATCAACCCATGAGTTTTTGCAATTCTGGCCTTATGATTCTCTCCCCCATTCCACTGCAGGATGCAGGAATGAGCTAGCAACTGTGTGGTGTTTAGCTGCCTGCCGTGGTTAAACCATGACAAGGATCTAAGCGCTACATAGGATTTTGCTAGTTCTCAATAATAATATGATGATTAAGGTTAAAGGATGATTAGGGTAAGAGATTAGACCTGAGAGTAGGTCAAGGTATTCTTGACTTTTGGTATCTATATATCCTTTGGTTTCTAACAATTTCAAACACACTGGAGAAGAAGAAGAGAGCAGAAATGGGATCTGCCAAGAAAGGGAATACAAGAAAGTAGATGAACTGTCCCTCCAGTGCATGTCCTTCATGCAATAGAACCTCTTTTTTTTTTTTTTGTTCTGTGAACAGCATGGTTTACCTATAATCCACGTTCTTAGCCTTGCTACTTTGTTATTTGTGTCTCTTATTGCCTCTGAGTGCCAGTCAGAGGGCCTGTCTTGTCATCAGAGGGCAATGGGGATGGCTTGCTTTAAAAGTTGTAGCAAATAGTTGGGCCTCTGGATGAGGCCCTTCAAGTCTTTGTTTATGTGGTTTCATCATACAGAGTCTGAGGGTGAAAAGCTAGCAGGCAGGGTCTACCCTAGTCCAGGCTGTAAAATGGGGTTTGTATGAGGTGCTTCAGGTGTTTGGTGTTTGCATGCCATTGTGGCTGATCAAGGAGCGTGTAAAACAGGTGCTTTGACAGAGGCTCTCCTAGGTGTTGTGAATCCTTTGTTGTCAGGATGAGTGCCACAGTGTTTAATGCAATTCAGGTCTGTGGTTTTCAGAGTCACAGTGGTCTCCAATTTTGCAGGTGTAACAGCCCTACAAGAGCCCTACAAGTCTTGCAGTTTTTTAGTAGTTTGGTTACCCTGCCATACATTAAGAAGAGGTCTCTGACTGTACAGCTTCCTGCCATCATGTCAGTTTAGAAGGTGAGTTAACTGTGTGATTAGGTTGCCTGACACTAGGATGCCCTCTTGTACCTTGGGTGTTGCAGACATTCTCTAATGATGTGTAAGGTCTCAGGCTGTATAGCTTCAGGCTGACCTGGCACATCTGGGAGGTAACCTTTAACTTAAATGCCTGGCATCCGGATCCCTTGTGAATCCCATAAATTCCGTGTATCATGTTGTACTGTCTTTTAAGTTGGTGAGGATTCTTTTTTTCTCCATATGAGATATTTTATGCTGTTCTATGCAGCACTGTGAAAGTACCTCATTTCCTAAGGGTTCTGGCCTTTCTGTCAGTATTCTGGAGTTTGTTAAGCACTGGCCTGGGGCTAGAAGGTGTCTGGAGCCCCCTTCCTCTTCTCTTACTTGCTGCCTCTAATCCTGCAGCTGAAATTTTAACATCCCTCCACTTCCTATATTCCTTTCCCATTGCAAATAGATCATGTACAATCATGGACAGTAACTGCTGAAAAACAGTTGCTTGAGCAAATTAGTTATGAATTGATTGGAGAATTGTTGCCTAGATTCTCTCTGGAAGGCATAGTATTTCATTTTCAGATGCCCTGTACCTTTTGAATGCAGATATTACAATATTGATTTTTATTCTATTCTGAGCAATTTTATGAGGAGAAGAGGAGCATGGAATCAGGAAAAAGCATATAAAAGTATCTTTTTAGAGCTTATTCTGGGTTTATTTTGAAGAGGTATTTTAGCTGACAAATTCAGTAGTGAAGCTTGCACAGAAATATTGTAGTTCTTCATTAATAGGTTGTCTGTGTATTTTTCTTTTAATTGAGTCATTTTTTGTCTCATCTTTATTTTTTTCCTAAGTTGTCTTACTTTTCAACAGTACCCAAAACAGAAATTGCAAATTCAGGTCACACTGAAACTAAATTGAATAAATCCCTGAATATGAGGAAGAAAAGCATATAAATAGAAGAAACTTCAGTACAGGCTAGAAAGTTGTTAGGTGGAATAGACAAGTATAAAATTGTATGAAAGTACAATCATGCAAAGTTTAAATCTTTCAGTATTTTAATACTTTGAACAAAGTTTTTCATTCCTCTTTTTATTTTATTTCTCTCTTCATCAGATGTTATTGGTTGCTTTAGAAGACTTTTAGAAGTCCATTGAAAACAGTACTTTTTGTCTTTTGAATTATAATGCATTCTTTGTAATTGGGAAAATGTGATTAGAATGTGTCATCTCTTAAATGCTGACTCACTGTAAGTGAAACATACGTAATTCCTTTAACCTCAGTGAAGATGTATACTTGTGTAACATTCAAGAAAACTCCATTTGACTAGTTCAAGGACAAATGAACATTAATAGCTGGCTTCAGAGTTTTCTTTATTAGAATTTTTAAAACAAATTTGAAATTATATGAAGCTTTCATAAATTTCATGCTCTAATTCACCTTTAACTATCACAAGAAATTTGTACTAAGTGGTGTTTGCTTTTACACCCTTTATGTTGCAGTAATTTGCTTATATTCCTGCACATAATCTCTTGGTATTGTTCAAATATAGTATCTGTAGGTAACAGTTGTTCTCCAGTGACATAAAATCAGAAGGTGCATTTTTTTCATATGGTGATGAATTTCACTCGGTACTGAAAATTGTGATTGTGCAATCACGCCATTGCCATAAGAGTGTGTTCAGCATAAACTAGGCTGATTTACATACTGAAGCTTGAAATACTTCCTATACAAATTATAGGCTTGGAGTAATTGCTATTTTTGCTTCTGTGGCCCTTCTCTATTGATGCTATTTACTTAATAAAGCATATGCCTTTAGCAATAACTTGTTGTTTTTTTTTTTTTTTTTTAAGCCTAATTCATTCAGAATACATAGTTCTATGCCTTTTGGTAGCAATTGTCCTGTAGCAGTGCACAAGATAACCACTTACAAACTGTAAACCAGTTTTCCTTATGTGCAGACAGTAGGCAGATCACAGAGGTATGCTGGGCTGGGGAGAGGACTGTGTCAAGAATATCTTTCTCTCTTAATACCTGGTCAGGAACCAAGATGTAGGATATTTCAGGGACAAAAGACACTACTCAAAGAACTACTCTTGCACTGTTCTACCTATCTTGCTTACAGTAAGCCCACAGTTTACCTTTTAATTGGAAAGAACCGGTTTACTGTATAATATCTCACTCAGATCATAAAATCCCATCTCGAACAGAATATTTGTATATTCCTTCTTCAAATGAGCACAGTAGTTCTGTTTAATATAATATGAAATAAACTTTGGAAATGATCAATCACTTTCTCAGAACCAGCAAGCTGTAAAATGTGGTTCAGTGTGCTGGAAAAGTCAACATTGTATTTCCAAATTGAAAATCCCTAGTATTATAAAGTGTCTGTATATCATAGTTCTAAACTGCCTAATAAAAGTACCCCAGTAAAAGAATATCTTGATTTTTTTTTTTTTTCTGTTAGAACTGTCTGCATTGAAAGCCAGAGAATCAAAGAAAATACTATAGTATGAAATCAAAAGTAATTTGACGTAACACTGAATACAACATCTATTTATTTAATCATTGTGATATAGATAGACTTGTCTATTATAAAATACATCCTGGTTTCACAGTAATAAGAAATCCTACAGATGATAAAAATTCTATGGAGTAAACTTCCATGTTACATAAATTTCTAACTCATTTTAAAATAATACTTTCTATTTCTACAAGCCTTTAAGAAAATTCATAGGTGGGAACTAATAAAACATCATAACATTCCCAAACAGCAAATAATAAATCTTAGATAACTACATACTGACAGAGGGCTAAAATAATTCTAGATAACTTATTCTATAACATGCAGCTTTCAAGATGGTTGATGTAAAGCATTATCAAGAACTGACAAATTTTTATGTTTGTTTTTAACGTTTATTACATGCTTTTGTAAAGAACAGATGTGTTTTGTTCTAAACTGTGTTATTCTAGGCCCCTCTGGTTATCTGTCTTTAAGGAACAGGCAGAGTTTTCTTGCGACTTTTTTGCCTTTCAGTGACATTCATTTTCATCCTCTATTGTGTTCTGAGTGAAGAAAAACATGTTCTCTCACATGTCATGTGAATGTTTGTGACATTTAGGTCCCTAAGAAGAGTTTTATATGTCATCATGTATTTGGCCTGTTGCAATTCACGTTCATATTAAGTGCTATTCATTCTATTTCTCTATCTATCTTCTCTGTTGTACTTGACCCTTTAGATTGTAGGTCTGGAATGTAAATTAAATTCCGTGTGTGCATTTAAAATATATCTTTCCTCTGCAAACTGGTGAGGTATCTACTTAAAAGAACACTGTCAGCAAAGTGTGTAGGAGTGCTCTTGCATCCCATGCATTTACTTCTGCATGCTGATTCTCCAGGAGAAATAGAAACTGCATCATTTTCAGTGGACCACACAAGACCACAAGGACATTAATAACGATTTTGTGTATTGTTTTATGCATCTTACAGTTGCAAAAGAACACAGTGGTAAGAGCTTTGTTCTATTTCATAGATTATGCCTATGGCATATGTGATATATCATACATGATATCACAGTTATGCTATACACAAAAGTTTGCCTCACAACTTCAAGATGCTTTCTATACCAAATGAAGGGTGAAGCCACTTGCCTTTAAGGACAGTGATTTGACTATGCAAGAGGTATGAATCTGCAGTGAATATAGTATCGTTGAATCACAGAATCATAGAATGGTTTGGGTTGGAAGGGACCTTAAAGATCATCTAGTTTCAACCCCTCCTTGCCATGAGCAGGGTCACCTTTCACTAGATCAGGTTGCTCAAAGCCCCATCCCATCTGGCCTTGAACTCTTTCAGGGAGAGGACATCCACAGCCTCTCTGGGCAACCTGTTGCAGTGTCTTACCACCCTCACAATAAATAATTTCTTCCTTATATCTAATCTGAATCTACCTTCTTTCAGTTTAAAACCATTATCCCTTGTCCTATCACTACAATCCCTAAGAAAGGTCCCTCCCCATCTTTCCTGTAGGCCCTCTTTAAGTACTGGAAGGCTGTTATAACATCTCCCCAGAGTTTTCTGTTCTCCAGGCTGAACAATCCCAACTCTCTCAGACTGTCCTCATAAAGAAGGTTCTCCAGCCCCCTGGTCATCTTTGTGGTCCTCCTCTGGACCCGCTCGAGCAGGTCCATGTCCTTCTTATGCTGGGGGACCCAGAGGTGAACACAGTACTCCAGGTGGGGGTCTCATAAGAGTGGAGTACAGGGGGAGAATCACCTCCCTCGACCTGCTGGCCACACTTCTCTTGATGCAGCCCAGGACATAGTTGGCTTTCGGGGCTGCAAGTGCATATTGCTGCCTCATAGTCAGTTTTCCATCCGCTAACACCCCCAGACCCTTCTTTACAGGACTGCTTTCAATCCATTCTTTGCCCAGCTTGTATTTGTGCATGGGATTGCCTCGACCCATGTGTAGGATCCTGCACTTGGCATTGTTGAATTTCATAAGGTTTGCATGGGCCCACCTGTCAAGGTCCCTCTGGATGGCACATCCCTTCCCTCCAGTGTGTCAACCACACTACACAGTTTGCTGTCATCGGCAAACTTGCTGAGGGCGCACTCAATCCCACTCTCCATGTCTCCAACAAAGATATTAAACAGCACTGGCCTCAATACTGACCCCTGAGGAACACCACTTGTCACTGCTCTCCACGTGGATATTGACCTGTTGAATGCAACTCTTTGAGTGCAACCATTCAAACAATTTGTTACACACTAAGTAGTTTACCCATCAAATCCATGTCTCTCCAATTTAGAGACAAAGATGTCATGTGGGACAGTGTCAATTGCTTTGCACAAGTCCAGGTAGATGATGTCATTTGCTCTGCCCTTACCCACCAATGCTGTAATGCCATTGTAGAAGGCCACCAAATTTGATAGGCATTATTTGCCCTTAGCTGGCTATCACCAGTTGCCTCCTTATTTTCCATGTGCTCCTCCATAGTTTCCAGGAAGATCTGCTCCATGATCTTGCCGGACACAGAGGTGAGACTGACTGGCCTGTAGTTCCCTGGGTCTTCATTTTTTTTGCCTTTTAAAAATGGGGGTTATGTTACCCCTTTTCCAGTCAGTGGGAACTTCATTGGACTGCTACGGTTTCTCAAATATGATAGAAAGTGGCTTAGCCAATTCATCTGCCCATTCCCTCAAGATCTGTGGATGGATCCCATCAGTTCCCATGGACTTGTGCACCTTCAGGTTCCTTACATGGTCTCAAACCTGAACTTCTCCTACAGTTGGTTGTTCTTTATTCTCTCAATCCCTTCCTCTGTCTTCTGCATCTTGGGTGGTATAGCTGGAGCACTTGTTGGTGAAGGCTGAGGAAAAAAAATTGTTGAGTACCTCAGCCTTCTTCATATCCCTGGTAACCAGGCATCCCATTTCCTTCTGGAGAGGGCCCACATTTTCCCTAGTCTTCCTTTAAACACCAACGTACCTATAGAAGCTTTTCTTGTTGCCCTTGACACTCCTTGCCAGATTTAATTCTATCAGGGCTTTGGCCTTCCTAAGTTGATCCCTGGGTGCTTGGACAAGTTGTCTGTATTCCTCTCAGGCTATCTGTCCTTGTTTCTGCCTTCTGTAGGCTTCCTTTTGGTGTTTGAGCTTGTCCAGGATCTCCTAGATTTGCACAAATTACAAAACACTTCCAAAAGCTGTGGCTTTATTTTGATACTGTACTGGTTTTGGCTGTGATAAAGTTATATTCCTTCACAGTAGCTGATATGGGGATTTGTTTTGAATTTCTGCTGAAAATAGTGTTGCTTAAACACTGATGTCATTACTGCTGAGCAGTGCTTATATAGCATCAAGGCATTTTCTGTTCTTTAGACTGCCCTATCAGTGAGTAGGTTGGAGGTGCATAAAAAGCTGAGAAGTGACACAGCTGGGACAGCTGACCACAACTGACCAAAGGGATATTCCATACCATATGACGTCATGATCTGCAATAAAACTGGGGGAGACATTGGCAACGAGTGCTGCTGCTCAGAGACTGGTTCGGTATCAGTCAGTTGGTGGTGAGCAATTGTTTTCATTCGCATCACTTGTCTTTCTTGGGTTTTATTTTCCTCTCTATTTGTTATTTCTTTTTTCCCTTTTTCTTACATATTTTGAAGATTATTATTATTTCTTTTTAACTTTTAAACTGTTGTTATCTCAATCCATGAGTTTTTTCTCTTTTACTCTTCCATTTCTTCCCCCATCCCATTGGGGGAGGTGAGAGTGAGAGAGCAGTTGTGTGGTGTTTAGTTGCCATCCAGGATTAAACTAGAGCCCTTTTTTGCACCCAGTGTGGGACACAAAGGGTTTGAGATAACAATGGATTCAACCAGAGTAAATTAGAGGGGATTTCTATCTGTTAAGAGTTGCTGGTCACGATATTGATTCAGCTGTTCTTGATATTGGTTTATCTGATCTGTACCATGCTCTTTCTTTTGCTGTATGTGTTCAAGATTGGTTTTGGCTTTTGCAGTTTGCTGTGTAGAGCTTAGTGATGTTTTACCTGGGAGATTTATTATTAAAACACTGGGTTTGAGCTTAGTTTGGTATTTGGGCTCTGTACTGAAGCTCTTACTGTACTTCAGGTACCATCTCATGGAGACAATTAACAATTATACTTCTTCTTCTGAGGCTTTTTTTTGTGGAGGAAATACAGAATGGCACCTTCATCACCTTCTGTGATGTTCTCTCTCTCTCATTGTATCTTGAACATCCTTTGGTAGTCAAAATACTTCTATTGGTATTTCTTAGTGTCATGGTCTAACCCCAGTTGACAACTAAGCACACTTAGGAATATTTTTTCAGCTTTTTCCAAGGTTAAAAAGCTATTTAGGAATATAGTCCAGGCCCCATGGCAGTGGGTGGCAAAACATGTGGGAACATATGGGCAGGTATCTAGAAAACTTATCCCCTCCAGTGGTTTGTAATGTCAAGCCTGAATAAGTGCAGGATCCTGATGAAGTGATAGTATGTTAGACAAAAATATGCCCTGGCTATTCCAAAGAGACACAATTTATTGCACTGTGCTGGGGCCTGGCCAGCACCTAACAAACACTAGTCAATACTGTTCAGCACCCTCAAGAAGAGAGGGTCTCTGGATCTGAAAACATGCCAACAAACACTATGGCTAAACCAGAAACCCAGCCCTCAATTATATCAGTCACTCCTATAATGAGAAAGAAACAATGGAAGCAGAAGTCACCATGTTTAGTAAAGGATGAAAAAGCTTCTCTTAAGAGGGAGTGGGAGAGAGAATCAGAAGAGGCAGTCTGTTCTACAGCAGAGCAGTCACAAGAACAGGGAGGAAGGGACTGAAATAATGAATGAGACAGAAACTACCTGATCCCTATTCTTAAGTGAGCTGCAAGACATGCAAAAAGATTTCAGCTGTCAACCAGGTGAGCAAATTCTCAGTTGGTTATTCCAGTGCTGGAATATTGGGGCCAATAGTCAGGAATTAGATGGTAAGGAAGCCTGGCAGCTGGGGACCCTTGCTAGGGATAAGGCCATTGACAAAGGGATTTGAAAAAGGGCAGGACTCCTTGGTCTTTGGTGGTGACTCCTCTCAAGTGTGAAGGGCAGGTATCCCTTCAAGGAAGATCTTGAAAATTCCTGAAGAAAATGAACCACTATTGAGGGAAGTATCCAGTATCTGAGGGAATTAGCCATGATGGAGGTGATCTGTAACCTGGATGACAACCAGCTATTCAAAGACCCAGATGAAATCCGGTGCATGCTGTCCATGTGGTGAAAGTTTATACAAAGTGCAGTGACATCATACACCAGTATCCTGGTGATAATGAACTGGACAGACACAGAAGCACCAACCACAGATGGGTTGGCCTGACAGTTCCAAGAATATGAAGATAATCTCACTTTCTCCCTATGAGGCTGCATCTTGACTGTGAAGAAACTGACCCAAAAATTGTCCAAGGAATCTGAGAAGGATAGGTCTTCCTCACGCACACCGACCAAGGTCTCAGCCATTGAGTCAGATTTTCTCTGTTCAAAGGAAAGGGTACCAGTGGCGCACACCATGTGAAACCCTGTGGTTCTTCCTGCGTGACCAGGGGGACGACATGAGGAAGTGGGATAATGAACCTACCTGGAGACTAGAAGCTTGGGTACATGAACTGCAAGAAAAAACAACAGGGACTGATCATACTTTTGACCCTGATGAAGGGATTTCTGGTTTGCAGTTACAAAAATCAAGTAATGAATACTCTGATCAGGAATAGAAGGGCCCTGCCTTTGGCCAGGCAGAAGAAAGGAAGAACTGGGTTTACTTTGGCCCCAAGGGAGTGTACTCTAATAACATCACATTACAAGGAGGTAAAATCCATCTGTATTTCCAGAGTGATGGGAGTATCCCAACAATTGTCTGTTGAAGGCTGAGGTAAGCCTAACTGGCAATGAGTAGCAAAAGCATCCTATTGTAGCTGGTCCAGAGTCTCCATGTATCCTTGGCATAGACTACTTCAGGAGAGGATACTTCAGGATCCAAAAGGGTGTGGATGGATTTTTGCTATAGCTAACCTGAGTATGGAGATGATTAAACAGCTGTCTAGCCTGCCTGGTCTCTCAGAGGATCTTTTTCTTGTGGACTTGCTGCAGGTTAGAGAACAGCAGGTGCCAATTACTACCATTACAATGCACACAGATGACAATATTGCACCACTCAAGACTCCTTTTCTCCCATCCATGACTGGAGAGAGAACAACTTTGAATGGGGCCCTGAGCAGCAGGAACCTTTGAACAAATTAAATGGGAGATAGATCGTGCTGTATCACTCGGGCCAGTCTGGATAGGGCAAGATGTGAAAAACATGCTTTATACCTCAGCCAGGGATAACAACTCCAGCTGGAGCCTCTGGCTGAAAGTGCCTGGAGAGACTCGAGGTTGACCTCTAGGGTTTTGGAGCTGGGGATATAGAGGATCTGAAGCTCGTTACACTCCGACTGAAAAAGTAATATTAGCAGCATATGGAAGAGTTCAAGACACTTCAGAAGTAGTTGGTACTAAAGCACAGCTCCTTTTGGCACCCTGACTGCTGGTGCTGGGCTGGATGTTCAATGAGAGGGGCCCCTCTACACATCATGCAACTGATGCTACACGGATGTTTTGCTGATTAAGGATACTAATTAAACTCTGACACCAGAGTGAAAAGAGTAGGTGTATTTTACTGGTGATAACTAAATAATGTAAAAGACTCATACAGAAAACATGCAGTAAGAAAGGCAGAATAATGCACTTAAAGCAAACAAACAGGAAAATACAGGGTAATGCATCAAATCATTACTACAAGAGTAAGAAAGATACATCACCACTTGCATACTTTACCATCATCCAGATCCGCAGATGCTGGGGAGCCCCAGTTACAGCGAGGATTTGGAGAGCCTGTCCCAGCAAGTGGGAAGTCCTACACAACGCGTCCTTCCATAGGTGAGGCATCCAAAGTCACTGCAAGCAGGTCCAGCCTTATATACTAAAAATCAGCAAGCCAGAATAACTAGCACCTCTGTTTTGAGCAGAAATTGGCTGGTTTCATTCTCCTGTTGGATTCCACCCAAAGCCTGGCCAGGGCTCGGTGGGGGGAAAGCAAGGGAGTTTCTAACAAGGCCGAATACTTGGGTTCTCAGCCTTCAACAAGGCTGAGAAAGGAGAGTTGGATACATTTGCTCAGCATTTCATCCTCACTACTGATTATATTCTGTCTAAGCTGCATCTTTCACTAGTGAGCTTACATACTTCATTAATGACTACACACTAAGTTAGCAGTTTAGGCTCGGGGCCTGTTGTTCAGGCTTCAATACTTCAACGCTTTAGCACTTTTTACATCAGCATATGTGATTTGTTATAACTTAGCACAATACCTACTAGCACAATGGTTATCAGTTATAAAATATACAGGATTCATCTATAGGTCAGCTCTGGCTTGGGCCTGTTGTCCAAGCCTTAGCACTTCAATGGAGTAAGTGGGTCACACTGATAATGCAACAGACTCAAATGACAAATCCTGACCTCCTGGGAATCTTGGAAATGATCATGGACTGACTAGAGAGATGAAACTTTGGAGTATTGCCAGAGGAGGCGACTTGTGCTGAAGAGGTCTCACTCTATAATAAATTACCAGAAAATGAAAAGGAATCTACCCTGTTTACAGATGGATCCTGTAATATTTGGAAGAACATCAAAGGTGGAAAGCCACTGTGTGGAGTCCTACATGACAGGTTGCAGGAATTGCTAAAGGAAAAGGTGAATTATGTTGGTTTGCAGAAATGAAAGCCACACAGCTGGCTTTAGATATGAGTGAACAAGAAAAATCATGGATGGTGGCAAATGCTCTGTGGGGGTGGCTACAGCAATGGAAGCAGAGCAACTGGCAGTGAAGAGATAAACCCATCTGGGCTGCTCAATTGTGGCAAGACGTTGCTGTCAGGGTGGAGAAGCTGGTGGTAAAAGTATGTCATATAGATGCTCACACACCCAAAAGTCAGGCCACTGAAGAACGCTGAAACAATGATATCCTGATTTTGGCCCAGATAGAGTTAACTTTCCTTGGACTGGGAGGCAGCACAACTGGAGGGCTGGGCCTGGATTTGTCACTGGAGTATTCCATATCATGTGACTTTATGTTCAGTATATAAAGGAGGTGTGTGGTTTCTCATTTTGCATCTGGTCAGTGCAGCAGGATCTTTGGTGTAGTCGGGATCACTGCTGGGTGTGGGCTGCATACCGGCTGCTGGGTGGTGTCAACCTCATTGTGTATTACCTGTTTGGACTTCCTATTTTTACTGTTGCTTTGTAACTATTACTAAGGTGGGTTTTTTTACTCAACCTACAAATTCTCCTTTTTTGTCCCTCCACTATTTCACTGGGGACAGGGGAAAAAGTAAGCAACTGGCTGCGTGGTGACTGGCTACTGGCCGAGTTCAAATCACAAGAGATAAGCAGTTGGACCAGGCTGCTAGAATTGAAGTGGCTCAGGTGGATGTGGACTGGGATTATAAGAATGACTTATTTATAGCTCAATGGGCCCATGATACATCAGGACATCTAGGAAGGGATGCAACATACAAATAGGCTTGTGATCGAGGGGTAGACTTGACCATTGATGCCATTGTGCATCAGGTACACACGAATGCAAAACGTGCATCATAACCAAACAAATCAAGTGCCTAAAGTCTTTTTGGTATAGAGGATGATGGCAGAAATATCTGTATGGAAAATCCCGGCAGATTGATTATGTCACACTACCACAAACCTGCCATGACAAGCACCATGTGCTTACCATGGTGGAAGCGACTACTGGATAGTTGGAAACATACACTGTGACCCATGCTACTGCCTGGAATACTATCTTGGGCCTTCAAAAGCTAGTTTTATGGCAACATGGCACCCCTGAAAGAATTGAATCAGGCAACAGGACTCATTTCTGAAACAAGCTCATAAACACCTGGGCCAAGCAGCACGACATTGACTGGGTGTATCACATCCCCTACCATGCACTAGCCTCCAGGAAAATTGAATGATACAGTGGACTGCGAAAAACTGCACTGAGAGCAATGGGTGCTGGGACATTCAAGCACTGGGATACAAATTTAGCAGAAGCCACTTGGCTAGTTAACGCTAGAGGATCTACCTACCAGTCGACCTGGCCATGTCCAACTGAAACTCCTGAGCACTGTGGAAGGAGATAAGGTCCCCATAGTACATACAAGGAACTGGCTGGGAAAAAGTATCTGGAATATTCCTTCCTCAGGAAAACCTATTTGTGGGATTGCTTTCACTCAAAGACTCAGATGCACTTGGTGGATAATGCGGTAGAATGGGGAAGTCCAATGTGTACCTCAAGGTGATTTAATCCTGGGTGAAAATAACCCATGATTTGAGTTGTATGGTGGCAGTGTTACATGATGCTGTATGTCACCACTCCTGTGACTGTCATATGTTAACCTCTCATTGTTAGCCAAGTGAGAGGCACCAGGAGGAATTCATTGCAATGTTAAAACTAATGGTCTAGTCCAAAGGAACCAGGGGTGGAAAACGTTATGGATATACCTTTGAACCTTGAAACCACCCAAACCAATGAAGGACAAACCCCACAAGAAGCAGTGCAAGTGCAGCAGTGGCCCAAGTAAGTCCATGCAACACACCACCTCTCCTGTCCTGAGTGAATACCATAACAGATGAAGCGCAAAGTCATACACCAAATGAACTCAGTGAACAGTTTATGGATAATTATGGGCATTTAAAAAATACTTTACAGGGGAACGGGTGGTTAATGAGATGTATTGAGATAAGCTGGGACCTGAACATGACAAAAATGGTATGGAATAAGGAGTGGAGAATGTACTGGTTTTGGCTGGGCATCAGTGTGCTGCTGGTGAGTAATTGTTTTCATTTACATCACTTTTCTTTCTTGTGTTTTATTTTCCTCTCGCTTTTGTTATGTCCTATTTCTCTTTTCCTAACATCTTTTTAAGATTATTATTATTATGTCTTTTTAATTATTAAACTGTTGGTATCTCAACTCATGAGTTTGTTTCTCACTTTTACCCTTCCAGTTCTTCTCCCATTCCACCAGGGGAGCAGGGAGTGAATGAGCGGCTGTGTGGTTCTTAGTTGCTGGCTGGGGTTAAACAATGACAGACACTAACAAGCCTCAGCTTTATCCATTCTCAAAGCATGTCTGAAGCAAAACTTAGAGTCTGATGAGACAGCTGAAGAGACACTAACTGTAGAGGACCACTGACAACTGTAATTGTGAACACTTCTAACAGCATTGGCTCTTTAGCATCTCCCCAGATACTACTGGTCTTTGTAAATTCAGTTGCTTTGGCTGTTTTGTTGTATATCAATTGCAATATGACCAATAAGTAGTTCCCCTGAACATATCTACGGCCAATGCATAATGCTCTATGTATGAATAATAGTTGCAGAGCTAAATTAATGTTTAATATGTTTAATATGTTTAATTTCAAAAATCAGAAATAGTACCATCTGAGGATATGAAGGTTGATAATAAAGGCAATGGATTAAATGTATCCTTTTGACTGAAGATTGCTTTTTTTTAAAAAAAAATCTCTGTACAGTTTTGATAAAATTAGGGTTATTTTATTTCATACAAAATGGGTTATGATTGTTCTTCAGGCCCTAGGGTACTTTTCCAGTAGAGACTGCATGACAAGGAAAATTATTATTGCTTTTGTTATCGTTATACAGTTCTACATCTAAACCACAGTACTTCAAAAGCAGTCTACTTCAGCTAAGCTGGACATGAAGTAATTTGAAGACTTTAAGTATTAGTAATCTAAGTATTTCTTATCTCATGCATTTGAAAGCTACTATTACATTATCTTGCTTAGATACCTACAGAGAGTAAATGAGAAAATATTACTGTGTGTTTCCATACTTATTGTCACAGCAGTAGGGCCTGTTTAAACAACATTTTAGAGCACTCATTCCTGCTTTCTTTTCATCTGTGGTGGCAAAATTATTTGTGGGGCTGCAGTACAAACTGTATGACGAATTGACCTCACTAAAAAAAAGAAAAAAAACACACAAGTGACCCAAGCTTTTTATTTTTTATCCATCTGAGTTCCCTGATACAGTTCACAGTGCAGCAATGGGAAGAATTATGTTGGTAGGGCTAGCAGGGAAAGCTACTACAGTGTGAGAGCAGGAGGTAGGAATATCTTGAATGGCCCCCTGTCTGAAACTGGGAAGGTATATACACTGTCAAATACAGTGGGAAGGTATATACACTTTCACTTTGAAGACATAATTTTATCTCACGTAAGCATAGACTTAATTTAGATTGAGTCAGCCTCATGCATGTATATACACACAAATAAGGTTGTGTTTGTGTGCACGTTTTCTTTGTTGCAGATACATAAGATACAAATAGAAGCATTAGTTTGCTATTAGTTGGATATTTTAGAGATAAATATATTTTGGTGTAAAGCATGAGAATTTAGCTGCTTGACTTTTATGGGTCTCATATAATTTATTTCTTACTTCCAGGACTCAATAGCAAATTATTTTTGTATCAAAAACTTCTTGAACTGTAACAATTACAGATGTCTAGCTTAATTACAGGTAGAAAGTAAAACAAAATTTACAGATCTACTGCTGCATATAGCCTGAACTCCACCTGAAATACTTTGCTTAGCATTTGACATTGGCTAGCTGCCTGTCAAATCTTAGAAGCAAACAACTGGAAATATTAGACACAGGAACTTATGTCATCTGAAAGTGGTTTGCTTCTTCAGGTTATAGTCTTTTCACCACACTGTCTTGGCTGGTTGGGGGTAGGTTTTTTTCAGGTTTTGTTGTTGGTTTTTTTTCTGGTCATTTTTTCAGACAGAATTTTTACTGCTATTCTTTCTCTAATACTTCTCTCCTAATTTGCACTACCACAAATACTTCAGAACGTTCTGTCTGAGACTTGGAAAAATACAGCTATTTTATTGCTAAGGATTTCATTATTTTCCATATATTCAGCTGAAACAAGGAAGACAGGTACCGTAGTTAGGTATCTTCTCTTCATAGCCAGGACTTTCTGTACTTTGTACAGATACTGAACAGCTGTGATATATTACTTTGTTTTATGACCCATTTTTGTCTGTGACCCCTTCATTCCAGCTGGTGTTGGAGAGTGCTTCTGGGAGGCTCAGTTTTTTCTGTATTTGTTTTCCTTGGTCCCTGTAGACCCATGTTTCCTTTTAGATGTAGATCTATGTTATCCTTATTTTTTTATTGGAGCTGTCATTTCTCAAGGTCACAGTTTTATTCTTCTTTTGTCTGTGTGATACTGTGTTACATACACTTTCTGCCCTCCCAATAACATTTAGACCTTACAGAAGATAATTTTTGGTTGAATTCGTTTCTGCTTGTACTGAAAAATTATAATAGAAAGGAGAAGCTGAACACAGACAAAAGTAAAGGAATGGGAAAAGGCCGTTTAAAGTCTATCATTGAGGCAGTCTGGGCATAACAATGTAGCCCCTCTGTGCTTCGGTCACACTCCTCCAAGATGGATAAAAATGTATGCAGTTGCTCAGAATTGTTATGATCTGTAGTTGAGAAATGCTCTAAAATGGTCGTCTTTTTTGCACATCTCACCCTGACACTATCTCTTTAGCCATGTATCTGTCATGGGGTTTTCGTACATACATTATGAACTCAAGCATTTCTGCATTTTGCTAATTTATTTCTTTTCACTTAACCATCCAACTGTGATATCCCACTGTTCAAAACTCAAAATGTTATACTTATTCTGAATTTTATTGTTCAATTAGTATTTGAGATCTCCTATTATGTGTGAGAAAGAGGAAGGGGAGTAGAATAAACAGGAAACTGACACTAGATTTGGTCCTTCAACACATTTTTTGCAAGGTCTTTATTTTAGATTTATCTTAACACCAAGCTACATTAAAATGTATGCATTATGAAATGGAAGAAGTATAGTTTACCAGTTCAGCATCTTCCTTGCAGTGGGCTGCACTTCCTTATATTGCAGGAAAAGTTTGAGCCCTGATGAATGGAACAGTTTTTGTCTCATTACCACAAGACAAATATAATGACAAAATAGAATTTTCAGGGGAAAAAAACTAAGAGTTTTGTACAGTGCAGGTGAACTACATTCCATTTATTTATAGGAGAAGATAGATTGGCCAGGAAGAGATACTGGCTCCCAAGAGAAATATTACAAGAAAACACTGTCCTGAATTTTTGCACTATGGTGATTTGCCTGGTATTTGTCAAGATTTTATATAGTCTGGATGAAGCATTTAGCAGTGATTTGAAAATCCATAAAAATACCTCAAAAGCATGGTAAAAAAAAATCACGTAGAAAGCAGACTATGCCACATTCTGTTTCAAATTCCCATTGAAATTCAGCTCATAGCGCATACAGAAATGCAGAACTTGGAAGAAAGTCCAACAATTCTTTTATTTTCATAAATTTGACAAGGTAAGAGGTATACAGGGACTGATTATGGCTTCTGTGATTATTACGTCCTTCTGTGATTATGGCTTCTGTGATTATTACTTTAGCCCTGAAGAGCTAAAATGCAGATCCAGAATTAATACTAACATGAGGGTTTGACCAGCAGCATGTTGAAGGTGTGAAGGTAAAGACCCAGTGGATCAGACACGTATCGGTGATGCATACTGCAGCACCACAGAATCACAGCATGTCTGGGGTTGGCTGGCACCTCTGGAGATTGCACAGTCCTGCCACCAATCAAGCAAGGTCAGTTGCAGCAGGTTGCTCAGGGCCATGCCTATTTGGGCTTTGAATATCTCTAAGGATGGTGACTCCATACGCTTTCTAAGCTGCCTGTGTCTGACCACTGTCACAGCAGAAAGATTTTTTCTCTAATATGAGTGTTTGAAAAAGAATCTGTGACTTGACACACAAGCATGGCCAGGTCCCAAGCTGACAACTTAAAAGCAAACATAATTCAGCAGTTGGTGTAATGTTTAAGGCACAGTATTACGTGTGTATGTTACAAATGTTAAAATGATTTCCCTTTTGTTACTTATTTTACTAACAGCTCTAGTCTATTCTTTATCTCTGGTCACAGCGTAGCATACAATGTAATGTGACCTAGCAAGAAAACATTTTTATTCCTTTTGTCCTTCTCTTATTTCCTCATATAATACAATTCTGTTTGGTCTGTGCAGAAGGAATTTATGAGTTCAATAAGCTGCCATGAAGCATCCCCATTAGCCTTGAAAACTCAACACACAGTCACTGTTTATTTTCCTGCTATTCATCCATGGTTTATTTTTGCCAAAGTAAATGCATTTTTCCTGCTGCTAAACAAGAGGTTTGTTTTTGGTTGAGTCATGTTTTGGTGTATTATAATCTTCTAAAATACTACATATACCACGCAATGTTATATTTAATGGAAATCTACTAGCAGATGTTTGCATAAAAACACATTCAACTCTTTGATCATCTTGGGAGACTATGGATGACTATGTTTTATTTCCACACAAATGTTCAGAGCTTCTGCACCTAGGCTGTTTGCTATACAGTGGGGAAAAAGAGATATTTTAAATAAACTGTTCAGGGTTTATATGCCATGTGTAATCCTTCTTGGGTGGCAAGATGCCAAATATCACACCTTAATAAAAACAGCCTGCTGTTGCCAGCTGCCTGGACTGCCCTTAACACAGCTAACACATTTCTTAGTCTTTTTATTATGTTCACTGGAGATAAATGTTGTGTGTAAAGTTTTCACAGGAAGAGTGCATTGCTGCATAGGAGGTGCTGTATCAGAAACTCATGCAGCAGGCAGGCACCACTCACAGGAAATAGCACAAATGAAGCAGAATGAGCACTGAACAACACTTGACTAATCAGAGTCTACCCCATGCTTACATGGTCTTAAATAACTTTCTAAAGAACTGAAATTAGGCTGATTAATATGACCTGAAATTTTTGTTTGGGTAGCACTGGAATGGCACTTTGTGATGCTGCTGTAGGAATAGTCCTATCTCAGGGTATATATGTTAGTCAGCATCACCTCCTTGTTTATTGTTTGGGCTTACTCTTCAGCTGCTGGGGAGAACAGAGATCAGTAATAAAACATGTTTACTTTTATTTCTCTTTTTTTGGAAGAGCTTTTTTCTTGCATAGCACTAAAAGAAAAGAAAAAGAAAAAAACCCAAAAGCCCAGATAGCACAAATACAATAAAACTCTAGAGGCTATGCAAGTTAATAACATGATGTGTTCTCAGCTATTTTTGAGTAGGACTCCATATCACATATTACAGTTAGGGTGAAGTCACCTGCAATGGTTTACTACAGTTCCCTTTGAAACAATGCTTTCTAAAAATAACGAGCTTATCGTTCCTCTTTGTAGAAACAAAACAATGAAATTCCTTGTCATAAGACAAATACCTAATAGTGCATTTTCCTGGCCGGGCCTGGCTCAGGGGTATAAAGTTAGCAGAAGTTACTGAGTGACAGACACCCTAGGTAGTCTTCTGTGGAGCATTTAAGAGACCATTTCCTTTGCAAGCTCCACATCTCACCTGTCCTCTTCTGGCAAAGTGTTTGCCATTGCCATACTGCCTCTTTTAGGTATCACCCTCCAGTTAGAATACATCACACTTCACGCTGATATCTGTGCCAGAAGGTTTTTAAAATCATTTCAATCCCTACTGTTGTGTTTTTGGAATCCATCACACTTCTAGTCTATCAGGTCTGTGCTTTAGTATTGGATTCCTGCAGGGATCTAACATGTGAAGGAGGTTATATATGTTGTCATTTTCCAGACATGCTAACTAAAGGAATGCTCATCCAAATAGATTAATGTCTGTGCATATCATTGCATGCACCAGAGACAGTAAATTCAAGTTAAATTCTGGTTACTCAACACTCAATGAAAGAGGGGTAAACAGACCACTATGGATATTAGTACTCACAGACCATGCAGTGGAGTAATTGGTGGAAGAGAACTTATTAATTCATAACAAAATACTTATTAGTTCTTTTCGGAAAATAAAAATGGAAGCCAAACAAACACCTGGCCTCTGATGGTGCTGAGTTAAACACCTAAATTCTGTAATACTTCTCAGGTGTTCCTACAGTCACTTCAGCATTGTCCTGGATGCTGAGTGGAAAGATGCTAATAAGATATATTTACAATAGGGTGATATTAAACCCAACCTACTAAAAGCCTTTACTCAGGAGTTCTGGAAGGTGCGATAATCCACTCAAGATTCAGTCAGGAATGCACTAATTAGGACAAATGCTTTTGAAAGATCTTTCAGGATTAATTTTTTTTTCTCTTCACTGCAGAGAATAAGGGGAATGATTGTCTTCGGGGATAAAAAGGCTGGGATTTGTGGGTGGGAGTATAGCAGTAGATGCCATGTACCTTGCCTTTAGTAAGGCTTTTGACACTGTTTTTCGCAATATTCTTGCATCCACATTAGCATATTACACTCTACATGTGAGGACAATCAGATGGGTGAAGAAACAGTTGGATGTTCAGGCTCAGAATGTCATGGTTAGTGGATTGTGTCCTACAACTCTGGTCTTGTAGGGTCAGTCCTGAAACCTGTCATATTTGACAACTCTACCAGTGACCCAGAAGAGGTGACAGTGGGTCATCAAGTTTGCAGATGACACCAAAGTCAACACACTCAAGGGCTGGGCCACTATTTGAGTGAAGGTGGACAGGGGAGGAGGGGTCTGATGGGACTCCATGAAATCCATCAAGGACCAGGCCAAGACTACATTGGAAGGTAGAATGCTGCAGGGATGCAGGTGGGGGCTGATGGAGCCAGGGAACAGCTGTGGGGAATGGCTTTGTGCCCTGGCAGGCAGCAAGCTAAGCCTGGGCCAGCCACACACCCAGGCAGGAACAAGGGCCAGAGATGCCTGGGGTGATGTGAGCAGAGCATGGACCTGAGAGCCAGGGGAGGGCAGGGACATTCCCTCTGCTAAGTGCTCATCAGACCACATCAGGATACACTTTCAGTATCCAATTTTGGGCCTCCAATGCAAGAAAAATATATATGAGCTGACAGGATTTCAGTGGGTGCCACTAAGGCCGTGGAGTTGGATCCCTTGCCCTGTTAAGGAGAGGCTGCAGGGCTGGAGCTGGTTCAGCCAGGAGAAGGGGCACCCAACATCATCCCCAACACTGGTGGGATGGGATGGAGCAGACACAGCCAGGCTTTTCACAGGAGTGCATGATAGGAGGGCAAGAAGCAGTGGCACAAGTTGAACATGAGCAGCTTAAGCTGGAGATAAGAAGCCTTTTCCCCATGAAGACAGCCCAGCAATGGAGCAGGGGCTGAGGAAGGCTGGGCTGTCTCCATTCCTGGGCATTTCACATCCTGGCTACGTGAAGCCCTGAGCAGCCCAGCCTGAGCCCACAGCTGAGTCTGCTCAGGGCAGGGGCTGAGGGTGGAGACCTTCCCATGTCCCTGGCAGCCTGAATTGTCCCATGATCCTGTACCTTCCAACTGTAAGTCCAAGTGGTTTGAACACTGCCTGTGTTTTATTCAGGCACAATGTATACAATAGAGAGAAATAATTTTCAAAATAGTACCAGAAATCAGGTCTTCTACTTAAGTACTATACTGTGAAGTCACTTTTAAATTTTGTTTTCACTCTTTCCCTCTCTCGCTTGATCTTATATAGTGTCTGCTTGTTTTCTTTCTAAGTAAAAACATTTTCAACTGGAGGTGTGGAAAATAAGTTCTTTAGGGTGATTAGTATTTAATTTTGAGAAGTGCTTTTCCTTTCTGAAAGAAGGGTTAAATCCCCTCACACCAATAGTGCTTGCAGATGCATTGAAAATCTTAAAGGATTAGTTAAAATTCTAAAAGTAGTTTTTTGAGAAATATCTGTGTATACATCTTGCTAAACTCTGGGATGGGCACTATCAAAATAACTGGCTTTTAAAAAATTCTACAATTTCTGAAAAAGAATAAAACCAATACATTTTGATTTTTCCTATGGAAAATGGGAGGGCTTCTTCGACTTTGATGGTTGGGTGATTTTGTTTTGGTTTGGTTTGGTTTGGTTTGGTTTTTTCCTTAGTTAAAACATTTAATGCTCATTTCAGCTGCTTTTGTCTTCATGTAATTTTATGGAATACAATGTAATTTTAGATTTGATACTGAAGACATCATGTCCAGAGAAGTTTAAATGTTAATTTTCAGTCTTAATGAAGACTTTGGTTTTGACAAAATGTAGGTGAATTTATAAAGAATAGGTGATAATTTTAATGAATTTAAATTATATTAGTTAAATTCTGTCCTTGCTAGGTTATGCAACTCAACAGAATGCTGACTGGATCTGCTCCATGTCCTACTCAAGTTTGTACCAATTGACTTTGCACTAAACCCTCCCCTAGGAATCAGAAGACTGAAAAATCTTAGGCTTAGATTCATTTGGCAAAAACTTCAAATAATCCAATGATGTAATAACTCTTTACCCCTCAGTCTTCTAACAACTATTTTACTTTATTTACTTAAAACATAAGTAGATACAGAACCTGTGTGAAACTCTGATCTGAGACAGCTCTGATCTTTGTTGCAGTGTGATTATTCTGATCCTAATCTAAACCAATCCATTTAGATGTGGTGGCAAATCTTACCTAGCTGTTGTTAGAGAAGTCAATTAAATTCTGTTTTCTGTGGAATCTGATGTTCTTAATTTAATTCTAATACTGGTAGTATACATGTTATTATTCATCTGGCTTAAGTATGGTTAAGTGCCCCACTTTTCTATTCTTTTTGTAGCCTTACAGTATTCTAAACAGGAAGGAAAGATCTGACCTACTAATCTATTATGCAGGGAATTAAATATTCCTTGTCTGAATAGGCTTTGCTGTTGCACAGAAACCCTGGGAAACCATATAAACTGAACAATAAAATTTCTCCTGGAACTGAAAATTAAAGGTAGGTAATTTGAAATAAAACCAAGAGGAATGGAAATAGACAAGCCTCAAACACCTGAAAGAAGATTGTTGGAAGAATTGTATATTTTTGTATATTTGCTGTTGTATTGCTTCATATTTTTATAGGAACTGTACAGAAGATTTTAAGTGACATAATATTTACCATCCCTCAGTGACTGAGGGAATATGTATTAATCTTGTGAAATGTGACATGCATTTTCACAGTCAAAAATATTCAATTTAGTAAGATTAGTCTCCCTACAGTGAGATTTTGTGTATTGGTGGATATTGTGAAAGAAAACAGTAATTTTAAAAGCAATTTTCTTTAGTGTTTTTTTGTTTGTTTGTATGTGTGTTTACAGATGGCCAGGGTTCAGCAGTAGGCTATTCATCCTCTTTTCTTGTCAGAAAATTTAAACAGAAGGAAATTAATGGGTATGTTTGTGGTTCCCTATCACAAAGTAGTTCCTCCATCTTTTGATGAGATAAATATTATAATACTTTTGTTGAATTTCAGACTGATTACTAACAAGAAAAAGAAAAAAACAAAGAAAAAGAAAATTAGATATTTCCATTCTAGAGATACTTCTGTTCTACTTTAACACTCAATATTTTTCTAGAGGTAGAAATTCATGCACTATGGCAATCTGTTATTTCAGTAGAAAATTAAAGGGTCGTGGTTTTTTGGGTTTTTTTGTTTGTTGTTTTGTTTTTCCAAAAGAATTATACTACTGTGAATGAAGAAACTAGCTGCCTACATGGGAGACTTTGTTAAATGGAGAAGGGAGAAGAATAATTGAATGGAAAAATATTGTATGTCTTACTTTCTTGCCCACAAGATATAGATCTTAAAGAAAACCTTGAAGCTTTCTGGAGAAATTTTATGAAGAATATATGATTATTTTTCCTTTGGAATTTTGTTTAAGATATTGGAGATGACCTCTATGGGTAAGATACTCTGTAGCTTTTTCTTTCTCCTTGAGGAGGAATTTCTTTGTGACATGCAGCAGAATACTGGCATATTGTCAAAACCAGCTAATTTCAAGTAGTTTGCACTCATTTGCTAAATTCAATGGTACTACATGCTTCTTTGACAAGTCCAGATATTAGTATTCTAGTAACTGCAAGCTGATGTGAGAAAATCAAAATGCAACAGCAGTAGTCTTTCCAACATCTAAGAAAAAACATTTAAATTAGTTAGATATATTAATCTGGGAAAATCTTTGCACAGAAGCAGCTCTGACTTACCCAAGTGTCTTCAGTATGTACTTGGTAGGGACTGAACCTCTGTATTACACTGTGGGGTAACTCCATTCATCAGGTTGATATGGCATTTTTTCTTGCCCTGTGGACAAAAGGCAGTGATTAATGACATATTTTTTTCATACTGTCGTCCCAACACTAAGCCAGAAAACTCTACTGCTGCTAGGGGTCCAATTTTATCTGTTCAAAAAAGAGCAAAAAAGCCTCTAAATAAAATAAAATACCCAAACACTTTGTGGCTGCCCATTAGAAACAGTTCCAACAAATCTGAACACTTTTGAAAGAATGTACTCTGCTTTCTTTTCTTCACTCACGTGTTCTGGTATCATTGCAGAAAGTACAGCGTGCTCTATAATTTACTATCTGTGTAAACTAAAGACAAGTCCCTAAAAGCACAAAGTCCAGCATAACCAAGGAACATAATGGGAAAATGGATGGTTTAAAATGGTGGAAGGAGCATCACACAGAAAGCAGACAGAAAGAAATAGGTGCTAGTAATATATGTAAAGGGACAAAGAGTATGTGTAGTAAAAGAAATTTACTGTGTGATTCTGAAGACCAAGGAGATTCTAATTCCTGCATGGTCATCTGGTAGACTGATATTATTTTTATTTTCTCTCTTTAACAATAAAAACAGTAAGCATGCTTTATTCTTATGTATTTCAGTCTTTGTGAAATAGAAGAATAATACTGTTTGCACTGACAACAATCAGGGTGCCAAGGTATAATCAAAGAATAAATGCAGCTCTGATTTCGACTAGTATGGGAAGCAATGAAAACAGCCAGAAGGTGGCAGTTTTAGACCATTTTGAAAAACAGCTGTCAATAGCTTTGAGCATAATTAGACTCCTACTGTATGTTCTGAGATTCAAGCCAGAAACAATCTGAAATACAGTTTTAAATTATTTATTTGGTAATATAATCATGAAATAAAAAGGACCTTTCACCCCAAGAGTGGTAAATTCAACCCCATTTAGTTTCAGTCTAAATACAAAGGCTACTACTGAGAATAAAACAGTTTCTTCAGAAGCTACTCAGTTTACTATATAGAAATTTAAAGACAAAATAACTACATTTTCAGCTAAGACGTACCAATGCCTTTGCAATCCATCAGGGCAACAGCATCCACCTTCTAGCTATACATATAAATCATGAATTTTAGTTCAGTTCTTTGTACGGCTCCTAATGTATTCAGATGATTCAATTCAGGTATTTTTCTTTTTTTCTTTCTTTTTTTCTTTCTTTTTTTTCTTTTTTTTTTTTTTTTTCTTTTTTTTTGTTAAGACTTATTTTTTCAGGCCACAATGATGTCTGTGAAAGGGTAATCCTCAAGAAAGTAAAGCCAATTACTTGTATAAATATACCAAAGAGAGACAATTAGCCAGAAAGGAAATAAGCTGCTTTCAAGGAGCCTGGCTTGCCAAAGGAACTCAGAATTAGGCCCTTAGAGATCATCAGGAGGTCATAGGTAAAAGTATTTGGTTCAGTTTACAGACAATAGTCAATTTTTGTTGTAACAAGACAAATTATTCCTTTAGAGATGCAACCCCAAGGAACTCTAGCATGTGTTTAAGTCCTGAAATATTTGTTAGCGAAAACTGCAATGAAATCTCTAACTTCACAAAGTAGAAGCATGTATTTGCAGGATTATGATATGTGGTAGGGCATCCTCACCATACAGCTTCTCCCATTAATCAATACTTACTACCATGCATGATGTGCCATATCAAAGAGGCTGGCATACAAACTAAGCTTTGGAAAGATGTGTGATCATAAAAAACCCAGCATATTATAACAGAAAAAAATTCTGACTTTTCTTATAACTTTAGTCAAAGGATTTCTGTCTTTATAGATACCTGAAAAAAGAACCCTTAAAATAGAACTCCCCTGTGCTCTCCTTGAAAACTTTTCCAAAGGACAACTGACCCCTTTTTGTTCTCACTTTACTATCAGTCATGAAGAAAATAATACTTTAAGAAACTCAAGCACATAAAGCAAAAAGTTGGTAAAAAACATAAGAAACAGAGAAAAGAGAACAGGGCATATTCAGCTGTAAGGTCAAATTGGACTACAGGGGAAGAAAGGAGGGAACTATTGTTCTGGATTTTAAAAGAGGGCAAACTTTGATGAACTAAAGGAATTGTTAGTAAAGTCAATTGGACTGAAGAGCTCAGGGACCTGAATGTGAGCAAGACCTGGAATTTCTTCCAGTCAAATTATTAAAACTATTAGGAGTTGTGTATCCCAAGAAAGGGAAAACATTACAAGAAGGGTGTAAACCCAACTGAGTGAAGAAGCAGTTCAAGAAAGATACTGTAAATAAACAGAGATCTTAGGAGGAAAGAAAATAGACATTATTTGCAATTCCCTAACAGACAAGAGGGTGAAAAATTAAGTGAAAATAAATGGAAGTCTATTTGAAGGCCTATATCTTGCTCTAGCAAAGTCTGAGACAGCAAATCAAATGGAAAAAAGCACTTCAACCCATAAAGCGAAATAGAAATGGAAAAGGCCTGATGAGAGTGTGAGGAGGGAATAGAAGATATATACAGCTCCAAGAAAAATCAGTGGTTTTCTTAAGGTTTTCAAAATTAAGATTCTATTAATCTCATACACAAAGACCATATGGGTGCTGGCAAACTTGAGGTTTGTTGTACCATAGAGAGTGTACAAGGTTTTTCTGCTTTCTCCTAGGATTGTGTGTGGACAGTAGTCCAAACTAACAGCATTAAATTGTACATTACCTTCTGAATCAGCTATTTTAAAATGGGAAGAGGAAGTGCTGTCAAGTTCCTTTCATCCTTTTCAGATTTGAGGAAGGCAAGAGGCATGATTATTCTTCTATACTGCATTTTGGGCTTTACAGTTCTGTAATAGAAAATTGTATCTTTGTTGCATACTTACACGTTTGCTTTACTTCACAATCTGTCACAAGGCTTCAGCCTAACTAAATTGTATTGCATCTCCAGTGCCAAATCCTGCAACACCTCAACATTTCAATATTGGCTATTCGGCGGTAAATGCCTCTGGTTCAAGATTAAAAAGACAAAAATAACCCACTCTTCACCCCCATAAAATTTCCTGAGCTCCTGAACAGATTAAACTATTAAAAGAAAAATAGAAGAAATGGCAATAACAAAACAAACCAAACCAAACCACAACACATACTACTCCCTATCTCCCCAACCCAAACTAATTTATAGAAAATTCAGTTTTTGAAAGGAAGGACAGTGAAGTAAGCCATACATGAAAAAATGATGCAGGGAAGTCTACATTTCACAATACCACAAAAATAAATCCTTCCCAAAATTCCTTCTGTATTAATACTGCTTCATTTGATCCATACACTTCCTCAAGCAGAACTCAGGACTTAGTAGCAATACTACCTAGCTCTTCTTGTCTACACATCCTGAAGAGCTTTGTAGAGGATGTCAAAAGTTGAGAAACTGAAGCACAAAGAGTTAAAGGCAATCATCCAGAGTCATACCCATGCAAGGCAAGAGGAACAGAACACTGTTTTTTCAGTGACAGAGATAAAAAAGTGTATTCTTCTGGGACTTAGTAGATTTAGCACCTTCCTAACATCTCCCTCATTAAGTATCTAGTCAATACAGTGCATATGGCAATGATGTTGTTTCCTCACCACATTTAGTGAATTCAATAATGGAAATATATTAGTTTGTAAGTAATTTTTCTCCTAAACTGCAAAAATTGGAAAGTAGCCATCATTCATGGACTTTAGTTTTGCATTTATAACTTGTGCTTATAGGTAAAAAGTCGCCTGTCATTCAGAATCTGTGAAGATTAAGTATGAGGGCAATCAAAGCAGAAGTTTAAATGAAAGCTCACTTTCTCTCCTATGTGGTGTGACCACAGCTTCCTTCCTCTACTTCGGTAACTTTTGCTTGTTCTTCTCTTCAAACCTTACTTCTTCAGATCCACCCATCTATCAAAACCTCTGCAGGTTTCTGCTTTAATATTGATCACCTTATGATACTAATATACTGAAGGGCTTATTTTTTTAAGCATTGGTACTTTCAGAGTTCAGGTTATCTGAGATATGGTTTATCTTTATAATATGTCTCAGAGAATTTGAACTATGTCATCATAACAATGTGCATCATAGTTCCTATTGAAAATATATTTATCACTTTCTCTTGTGTCAAATTCATTGGCTTCAGTGTGAACTTGATCCACGAAGTACATAATGTACTATGCAAACTTCAGAACAGAGCTCGTTTTTAAGTACAGGAAATATAAGCCACAGTGAAAACTGGAAGTGAAAAATGGTGGCCCTGATAAAAGATGCACATACAATTTAAATGAATTCATAGCTCTTAAAATGTTCATCACTTTGAAGCTGCTTGAGATTCCTTTGTAAAAAAAAGAGTTCTTAAGGTTGCAGGAGCCTACACTTACTAGGAAATAAGAGATCCATGACATTGAGCAACTATTTTCCTGCCTTTATTCTGCTTCCCTGAACATGCTTGTTTAGATAAAAATCAGTCTAGTATAAAGTGCCAACACAAAGCTTGTTTTTGGATTTAGTGGTGCAGACAGACTCAGGGTAAAATTTACCTTCCATGAAACAAGATGTCTAATTGCTGTCCTTGCCTTCAATCCAACACATATGATCAGTTTTTGTTCTTAATTTCTTTTAGGTCTTTTCCACTACAAAGACCAACAGGACTTTTGTATAAGGTAATTTGAAGTGTGTGCCCTCTGTTTCTGTTTAGGAAAAAACTTTAAGTGAGAGTGTGTGTGTATTCAGCCCAAATCCTACCTAAAGAGTTTTCCTTCTTTAGAAAATGCTGCTGGGAAGGACTTTTGGATATTTAGGTTGGGTTTTGATTGTAGGTAGTGGGCAGCATATTTCACTTTGAAAAAAAGAAAATGAAAAATGACCCTATATTTCATATCTCACTGAACTTAGGCAGACAACCAATTGCACTTGTCAATGTTCTTTTAATGAGAGAATGGTTTTGCCAGTGCAGAAGTTCAACTTATCAGGAAGGGAATCATGCACTCTATATACTTTATGTGTACCCAGATTATTGTCACTGAAAAAAATACTTGCTCAAAGAAAGAACAAAATGCAGCAACCCGAAATATACAATTTAGGTCACTCAGAGCTCAAAACTTCCTTTACAGCTTTAACAGTCATCATTTGGATCAGTTCTTTCAAAGGATTAAGATGGTTTTGTACATCTGTCCTTGAATAGCATGGTGTAATTCTTGACAGATTTCTTGATGGTTTAGCCCATGCTTTTCAGTCATTAGGCAATATAACTCTCCTTTTTCTACTTAGTCAAGAACAACTTAAACTAAGTGAATGAATGCCTACATTCCAATGCAGGCTTTTTTGCAGCTGGTACACAGAAGAACCCTGTACTATCCTGTGTAGATGTGTTTGGCAGAAATGTAAATACAAACCCGTGAATGACTATCACTGATGTCTGTCCAGAAAACAGGCAGCAAACACAGTGTTAGATTCATGACCATTCTCTGGTTCGTGATCTTTGGAAAACATTGCTATTTATTATTCATCTACATCCACAAGCATGAAATCAATGCAATTTCCAAATCTACTAACTATGCCTGTAGTTCTTAGACTCTAGTTATGGGTTCATTTCAGGAATGATTCCCACTGGAAATTTCAGTGTTCAAAGCTGAGGTTTTTTTATAGCCTACTGGAAATAAATTGTAGCAAAGATACCAATTTAGGTTCCTATTGGATCTCACAAGATATCACAGATCTGTGATTATTTTTAGGGCCCACGTTTACTTGGGAGTAATAAAAGACAATCCAATCCACTCTGTGTAGTAAGTCAGAGTCTCTATACAGATTTACCTCACTTCACCAACAGAAATTCACTTAAGCCACATTAAATTTTCAGTTAATTTTTATTTAGTTCTTCTTTTAGACTTTGTGCCTATTCATATCACACTTTTTCTCATTTAGGAATGGTGGGGATAAATGTCAATTCCAAGGCAGTGGGCCTGCAGCTGCTAAAGCAACTATCACATAACTATATTTTATGTAAGAATTTGGCCTAGAATGAAACCCTCTGGGTGCAAAAGTGGTTATCTTTGTACTTGTCTCTTGAGTGAATACAGCCCCAATTCTTTTCTGTTACCTATTTACATCCTCCACATTTCAAAACTTTATCCTATTTGTTTATATTTTACCCACTTGGCCATATGTGAAAGTAAACATATGAATTCAGGTAATTTGTATTTCTCATACACAACTGGGAAGTTGTTTTTTTGAGATATCTGGTATACAAGTTCCTGTCTTTACTTGAGCTGCCAGTATTAATTCTTCTTTGAAACAAAAATTTCATGGTGGACCATTAACTCTGATTTTTCTGTATGACATTCACTGGGGCTATCCTCTCCTGTCAAGAAAATTATTTTTCTGACAATCAGATACTAGAAACAGTATCTCAAATACAGATTTTACAAAGCCTGTCTCACTGTGTCTGCTTTTTTTCTGGTGTTCTTTCTAGAATTCTGGGTTTTTTTGTTAGGATTTTAAGGTTCAAGAAGCAGTTTTGAATCTTAGAGACAGAAAAGGAAGATAAACTTGATTAATTCCCTTTGAAAAAAACCCAAATGTTAATATCTTTTCAGATTGTATAAAATGTAAAATATGTTTTTCCTTCTTGCTGAGAAGTTCACTCTATTTCCTGTGGAAATTGAGGAAATAGATGTCATGGATTAGACAGAGAATGCATAGTCAGTGCTGCAGACCAAAGGAGTGAAGAGGGGATATCCTCCTGAAAGCTTCTGTAAACTGTCAAAGATTCTATGCCAGAGATTCTAGTGGGCAAGAGAACACAATCCGGAAAGCTCCTGTCATGGGTTTCTCTCACATCATCCCATACTTCCTGCTTGACACTAAAGGCAGTAACATCCCACATAGGCATTTCTTCTCTTGTTGGAGAGGATGGTATTATTCTCTGTATTAATAAGTCTTTATTGTTACTTTAAAATTGATATTGGTTTTGAGCTGAAAAAACATTTATTTGCCCAGCACCACGTGTGTGTCCTGGTTTTGGCCAGGATAGAGTTAACTTTCCTTGGGCTGGGAGGGAGCACAGTTGGAGGGCCGGGCCCAAATGAGTCATTGGAGTATTCCATATCATGTGATGTCATGCTCAGTATATAAAGGAAACACGTGCTCTCTCATTTCCATTTTCCGGTCGGTGTGGCGGGTTTTTTGGTGCGGTCGGGATCACTGCTGGGGGCAGGCTGTGTACCGGTCACCGTTTGGTGAGCAACTGCATTGTATATTACCTGTTTGGACTTACTATTGTTACTGTTGTTTTTGTTACTATTATTAAATTTTTTTATTCAACCTATTAATTTCTTTTTTTGTCCTCCCCTATTTCACTGGGGTGGGGTGGGGGTGGGGTGGGGGAAGTAAGTGACTGGCCATGTGGTGATTGGCTACCAGCTGATTTCAAACCACAACAGTGTGTCTCTGTAAACCATGAAGAACTCTTGTATGCAGAACTGTGCAAATAATGGATTTACATATTTACTAGCTATTTTTGTTTGGAAAAAAAATCAGCTTTTACTTTTTTTGTTTGATTTCACTATGAAGAACAAAAAATCACAACATATCTGCTCAGCATAAGTCTGTAATTTCTTAGCCTTACCAAAAGGAAAATGATCAGACCCTTAATTTATGAGCTTCAGACATTGAGAACTGGTCTAGTTTAGTTGTAGATGTGTTCAACGCAATTTGTTTTCCTTCGAAAGATAAAAGTGTGTTTATTTATTTTTTTAGCATACCCATAGTTCCTTCAGAATGCAAAATTCACTAAGCCTTCTTTACATTGGTTAAAAAACTGATAGTCTTCCAAGATTTGATGCCTGGGATATCTGTCCCAGTTGGGGAATAAATTTACACGAATAGGATAAAATGCAGTTTAACACAGAAACTGTTTGGTAACATTAGTTAAACAAGTTCATGTTCATAATTAATTAGAAGTATTACCTAGGGAAGCATCATGTTAATACACATTGCTGCAATGGAGAGGGAGCAGTGAGATTGCAAACAGAAGTTTGTTTTGGTGGTTTGGGGTTTTTTTTAGACTTAAAGGGGCAAATTTAAAAGGAAACAATTGTTGGAAATAGGAAATACCAATGGATATGAACAGATTTACATGTAATCACCAAGTAAAGAAAACTTGAGGGATATGATCTCATGCTGTAAACATTTTGAAGATAACATTGTAAATGAATAATGGGAATTCTTTATCATTTCCGATGACAATAAGACAAATATAGCTGCCAGAAGCTATAGGGAGATGACGGTTAGAGTATATGAAAACAATGGTATCAAATAAATTTAAAAAACAGATGAGAGGAAGGCTGAAAGAGGGGTGCACTTCCCTTATGTGGAAGAGTAAGGAAGTAAACTCAGTAGTGGGAGTGGTCTGAGAAGACATGCTGCAAAAATAGACCATTAACATTGTCATACTAACTCTAGTATCTGAAAGAACAAAGTATTCCAGTTTAGCCCCAGGTCTATGATTATCTGTTTGGTACAAGAGACCTTTCTTTATATGTATTTGTCTACAAATCCTATCTACAAACCCAGTTTCAATCCAAGAAACTGTATGTAATAAGAAAAAATTCAATCAAAACTGAATTATCTTGATCAAACACAGGGTTTGAAGAATTACATATGAGAATCTCCTAAATGACAGGATTTGCTTTTACAGAAAAGGTATTATCTCAGATTACATTGACTCAAACATTTTTATTTTACTCATTTTTATTCTTTACAATTACATCTTCCATTAAGTATTCTATAATCTGGTGATGAAGTGATTAATTCTGAAATGTCTGAATCCTGCTTAAGACATTAATCATTTTGTGGTAAATTAGCTTAAGGCTTATTTTTCTTCAAATTTTTAAGTTTCTGTTTTCTCTGTTTTCCATCTCATTGCTGCCTCTGCATGAAAAAAATGACACCTTAGGTGTAAAACTATTGCTGCAAAAATTCACAACATCTCAGTGAGAAACAGTTTTCAACTCAGACTCTAATAAAAGAATTCTAATACCTAAATGGTTGGACTAGTTTTAATTTCTGTTCATCACTATTTTATCAAGTGAAAATTATAAATTTCTACTAAAAGTTATATATAATGTATATATGCATGCTTAGTATGTTTTTAATTAGGCAAATTTCATGCCTAAAATTAGAATTAGACCTCAGTAGTTTGTGGTTTTTTGCCAATTCTCAGACAATACTTTCAATTTGCAAACTCCACTTGTTATCAACTGGTTGTCATTTTCAACCAAAGACAGTTTTCACAAATATTGTGACTTAATATAACAAGAAACTGATCCAATAGAAGCAAGACCAAAATCTTTTTAAAGCTAATCAGTTGAGGTAAAGCAGTGAAACTTTGCTGAAACAAATGGAGTTAACCTTATAAATACAAGCTACAAACGCATTATTCAATTTTCCCTAGTTTAAACCTATGCTATGCATTCACCTGAAAAGCTAAAAGATCCAAGTATCTCTGTTTCTCCCTTCATTCTGCTGCCCCTTTTTGACCCTTCATCTTTCTTTCTGCATGAATTCTTACAGAAGCACTTAACTCCAGTCAGCACTGCTTTATGTAGAATAGATTTTGTTCAACAATCTCATTATCATTCTTGAGAAAACAGGTTTAATGAGTAAAGATAACTAACAGAAACAAATGTGTGTTATGTTGACTTACTACAAGATGTAAACAAATTGTGCTGGATTGCATGAATAAATATAAAAAAATGTTAAATTAACCACATAATCAATTGACAAGCTTCTAAAAAGAGTCATTAATAAGAATCCTTACTGAATAGGGGTTTTATTAGTGAGAATTTTATTCACTATGGAGGTTCAGCTTTCAAAAAGATTTTGGAGAGGATGCAGGAAAGATATCTTAAAATATCAAGGGGAAAATGTCTTTTTAATGAGAGAATATTGACTCAAAAAACTGAGATATTTTGAGTTCAGTCTCTTAAAGTTAACAAAATGAGAGACTAAGGAATGACAGAAAGAAAACAGAAGATTCTAATTAGGTCTTTAACACAGAAAGACCTCAGCAAAACAGCAGCTGTAGCACAGGCTGAGATGAGTTAGAACAGGATCTGTATTTTGAGATTGCATCAGTGAGCTTGCCTGAGCACTGGTGCAGGGACAGACACTACCAAAATAATCATAGGCTCTGACTCCCAAGAGATCTTGACTTTCCAGCCCTCTGTGCTCATGTGCTCTTCAGACTTCATCGTCACCCAGAAAACAAACCCAGTGTGGGGAACTGCCAGAAGAGAACACGGAACAAAATAGAAAGCACCTTTACACGTGATTTAGTCCACGATACATTCATGTGGTCAGTGCAGTGCGTATCTCTTTACCCATTCCTTTCTCATCCTATCTGAAAAATGATGTGGTAAAATAGAAAAAAATATAGAGAGGAGCTGTTAAGAAAATCACAGATACAAAATGCCTTCTACATGGAGAATGATTAAAGAAGCTAGTGAATAGATTAGGATTTTCCAGTCTAGAAAAGATAAAAAGGGAGAAGTAAGGGGACGGAAAAGTTGTGTGTAGCATAGGAAAGGGAAACAATGTCCATAGTCTCTTCAAATATGATAAAGTGTGGACATCAGCTAGAACTAGAACATAGCAGGTTCAGAGTAAACAGAAGGAGGTGCTTCTTTATGCTGATATTAGATCTAAGTGGCAGATTTCCTTGCCAACAGGCATTTCAGATGCTAAAAATTAACATCGGTGTAGAAAGTGCGATGAGGGAAATTCATGTTGAAAAAAATTCAAGGGCCATTATCTAAAAGGACAGGATGTATCTGAATCAGTAAGCACCTGAAAAGAGGATTCCCAGAAAGGGAAGATTCTAGAGAAATAGAACTATAGTTTTGCCCTGTTTTTATATTTTTCCAAGCTGCCATAGTTAGAGAAGATAATGAGCTAGAAAGATATTATGGTTGATGTTGTGACCTCTGTGTCTTCATGATTTTGTTCCTTATAGCATAAATGACTTAAAGTACGATCATTCAAATCAGGGACAAAAATGTAAAACCCATGGTTCACCTTTTATAGTAACGCTACTCAGTCATCAAGTCTTTTGACCATAATCCTATTTATGTATTGCATATCTGAAACAGCAATTCCCTTATGATCAGAGCTTCAAAAAGGAATTTATCTCATAAATTATCTGTATTATTATGTAATCTATGAGCATTCATTCCAATTTTTTTTTTCAGACTGAATCAGGTAGTTTTTCTTGATGTTCATTTAATACCTTCTAGTTCTCTAAACAAACTTTCTCTCCTGTCAGTAGGTAAGGATAACAAACTTTTGAATAAAACTGCCATTCCCTTTCCCCGAAAGGGGGGTTTTGTTTTGTTTTAAATGGTTTTGTGGGTTTTTTTAATGAAGTCTCATTTTGTTACAGGAGTGTATGAAAAAAATTGCTATGATTTTTTTTTTTTTTTTTTTTTTTTTACATCTGGAAATCCCAATTCAATTTTTTAATGTATTAACAAAGTCTCTTGACATTCCAGTGTGATAGTGAGGCACTGCTTTTGCCCAAAGAAGTCAGAAGCAAATGAAAAAGAGAAAGAGCATGTGAACTCACTTGGGAACAACAGGAAATTGTCAATACAAGGAAATGAATTTTTCTGAAAAAGAGCTAAAAAAATGGGTAAGATAGAATGGAGCACTGGAAGTAAAGGAAGGTGGGTAAATTCAAATATTATATCCAAATAAATTTGTATTTCCTATGAGAAATTCAGCTGTAGAATACTAAACACAAATAAAGATTTCTGGGTTTGGGTAGGGTCTTAAGAATATTCTCTCAGAATTTCAACTGAAATACGATGAACTCTATGATATTATTTTTTACTGTAATCTCAAATTTTCATTTTTAAATTATTCTGATTGCCATCTTTTTGTACCAAAGTTCGTGATTTGTACCCTCGTGATATTAAGAGGCTCTGGAGACTGGGAGAAATAGAGCAGTATAATATTTATTTTTTGGGGTTTGGATATTGTACAAATAAATTTATGTCAATAAGGTCATGCCTTTGACTTCTATGAACTTTGGTTAACTTCCATACTACTCAAACTCATTAACTGCTTTGCTATATTTCCTGAAAGAGTTTACCTTATAGTATGGATGGATTATTGGTAGCAATAAGCAGACTATTGGAGGAATTCTAGAAATCTTGAAGTATTTCAAACAAAGAACTTTTCAAACTGTTCTTCATCAGAATTTGTGTATCTGATTGTATCTCTGGATGTTTGGGAAAGCATCTAGGTTAACAGCATATCAGGATCAAATTGCACATCTAATGACACTTGTCTGTGGTATCTTTGTTCATATTAAACATCAAGGCTTTTCCATATTTATCTTGCTCAGTCTGATTACTTGATGTATAGAGCAATATTTGGATTGATTTGAGATAGTTTATAATGGAATGTGTTCAGAAGACAACTGCTCTATCATGTACCTCAGATCTTATTTGTAGAATAATTGATATTGCAGGCTATTCTAATAACTTTCTAAGTGCTGTTAGATAGGTTGGTTTTTTTTGTCAAACAGACTAACAAATACAAACAAACAAACAAACACCTTGAAATTGGAAGCATTGAAATTTGAGTAACTATTTCCTGTTTGGTTTTCTCCCTTGGAATAGTGTATCTAAACCCCATATAGGGCTTTTACTTTCACAAACAGAAATGCCACTTAAAATGCTTAGGAGAATCCTAGACATCCACATGTCCTCTGTGAAATATGGCAGTCCGACATCCTTTGGGAGCAGCAGCTGGAAGACAAGTGTGATTCCATATGATACCTCAGACACTAGATGTTCACACACATGCAGCTGAATTGCTTCCAGAGTTTTCAAGTGTTGCTGTAAAGTGCTAAAACACATGACCCAGCAAGGTGCCTAAAAACTGCACTTATGATTCTTATGACTTTGTCACAATTTTATGATTTTTCTGGAGTTTATTCTTTCTGTGTCAAACGACAGGATTCTGAATAGATACATTTTTCTTTTGGTTTAGAGGTGCAGTGTAGAGTCAGAAGTATGTCTCCTCTTGAGTCTGTCAAAAATCAATAATGTAGTTCTATGGGAGGTACATAAGTCTCAGTTGTCTTGCTATTATGGGCTTTCATCTGAAGTTTTACTTTCCAGCTAGAACATTTACTAGAATATTAGAAGAGGCATGGCATAATGGAAAGTTGTTTTTCAAATCTATTTATATTGCTAGACTTTGCAAGACTGAACGAAGAAGTGATTTGGAAGGGGTAGCTTCTGAAAAATCAACAACGGCAAACAGGGTGAGCTTCAGCTAGAGGCCTGCATGCACTTGTAGAAGTCGGCCAGTTTTCAGTCTAGTTTCAACGCTAGCATGAGGTTGGACCAAAACCAGTAAACCCAACTGAAGGTCAGGGTTTACTAGTGTCTTGGTTTAGCCAGGATAGGGTTAAGTTTCCCCGGCAGTAGGGGGAAGCTCTAGCCGGGTTATTAATATACCATGCTGATGTCACATCCTGACGCCATAGCGCAGGAAGATTTGGTGAGCGCGTGGGTTTGTGCAGTTGGTCCTCTCACTGCTGTATCGGTACATACCTTGTTTTGTTCATTGTTATTACTGTTATTCTTACTGTTATTGTTGTTGTTTGTTGTGTTGCTGTTGCACTGTTGTATTAAACCTCTCCTTATCTCAGCCCCGGGGTTTGTATTTCACTCCCTTTGTGGGGGTGGGGCAGCGGCCACGTGGTCTCAGACCCCAGCAGGGACTAAACCACCACAACTAGCATAAGCTTAAGTAGGAAATAAATTTCTAGGGCAAGACCAGTCTGTTTTTCACTGTGAACAGAGGCACAGATGCAGGTAATGTAATTAATATAATTAATGTAATTTTTCTGAAGTGTCCGCACTGACCATAGAGATGCTCTGCTAGGACTTATCTCATTTTGCCTTCAGTGCAGTTGATGGAAATGTTACTGTTGATTAAAGCGAGATTGCAACTGGGACAAACTGCATGAGTCTGTAGACATCATTGTCAACCAAGAACAACTACAAACCTTAAGAAAAGACAACAAATGCTTCCTCCATTAAAAAGTCCCAATACATTTTGTTATTGCTGCATTACAGCAATACTGTTATCACTGTTACCAAGAATGGATGATTACACTAAAGAGTCCTGTAGGCTACTTGGAGTAGAAAGTTACACTAAACCAGTAAGCTTAAGTAAGCTTAATTCTGTTTTTTGTTCTTAGGTGGATTGAGACCCCATGAGATGTGAATCCTACAAAAATAGTAGAGATCTCAGTATATTTTCAGCATTTGTTATACTGTGTTTTGATTTTGAAGCTTGTTCTTTATCGCCTCTCCTCTCAGCAAAATTGCTGAGTTTAACCACTTAGACACTTAAATTTACACTTAAGTTTCTGACTTCAGAATTTGAAACCTTGTCCAGGAGTCTTTTTAGGACTTTTTGAAATGACAGTTAACATGTAGAAATCTTCACTATATTTTGACAAAAATAAAATATTTCCTGAGTTATCTTCTATTCAAAAAATAGAAAAATACCAAAAAAGCAGAAAGAGGCAGAACAGGAAAGGAGTTAACTTTTTATCTTTAAGTAAAAATGGAATGGGAAGATATAGAAGACTTTTATGATTCCATAATGGCCAAGATGTGTTACACTTTTGTTCATAAATCAAAGGGTTGAAAGCTGCAAAAGCTTCAATATCGAAGAGAGCTGCTCAGGGCCAGGAAAATGTCAACCTTTCTTTAAAGGTTCAACAATATTCTTCTGCTTCTCATCTCTCATGCAGGCATTATACCAGTCATTCAAATCCCTGGGATATCTAGGATACTGACTCTTGTACAGCATCAAAAATACCAGGTCAACTGTGAATAAATGTAACAAAAAAAGAAGGAAAAAAGGTCTAGAGAAAAAAAATGGGTAAAACCTCTAGTTGGATGAGTATCATGCAGGTTTCTTTGGTGTCACAATACCCCCCACAGAATATCAACAGGTGTTCACTTTAAGAGAATGGCCCAGCTTAGTAAAAGTGTGGGGTCAAAGATCAGTATAGCATTCACATATAGCATCAGACAAATATTTAAAAAAAAAAAAAAAAAAATCTTTCTGTGGAATAAAACCTTGCCATTGTCATTACTGAATGGACAGAAACTTACAAATGTAGAAGAAAACAATTCAGCTAAAATCTCTCATTAATCAAAATAACCTTATCTTAATATTCAGGATTCTATCCAATTTTGCTAGACTCCTATCATCTTAGGATGGAAGTTAAAAGCATGGCAACTTTTCTTAAATGTAAAGTTTGGCTGCAAACTACAAATTGGATCAGACTACATTTTCTTCAATGGACCCTGGGAATGCTTCCTGTTGTCTCAAAAATGAAATAGTTCTGCCATTTCTTTTAGATCTAATCCAGGACAAATTTTGCAGAGCTGGTTTAAAGCAGACATCAGACAAATATATATTGCTATGGCTAAATTTATTTTCATTTGAGATTTCCTTCAGAAAACATTCTTTTGATTATGCTGTACTGATTTCTTAGTCTTTTATGCACTTTTCCCTACCATCTCTGTTCTCCACTGGCTTCCATGGGAACAAGGGTAGTTTATACTCAGGCTCCAAGGATATTTTGGGAAACCTTAATGGATGTTCAGAGGAATAATCTTACAAACGGTTTATAAATTTTAAAAATTAATGTCTTTCAATGCAGGGATGTATAAAAAAATATGTCCTCTCACGGCTCTGTCATTTGTTGTGTATTTTTAGGAAACACACTGGTTACTGGTTAACAACCATGCTTCACTATTGTTTGATCAAACTTGACACATGGCAGAAGTCAAGTAGAAAAAGTAGTTTTTTTCCAAGTTATCCATGCTTCTAAATTACCATATGCAGGAAAAGCAAAATGACAACGTACATTTTAATCCAATCCTTTTTCATATATAACTAGTGGATCACTGGATTAAATTATTTTGCATTAACAATTAAAATGTACATCACTAATAGTTGTCTGTAACTAGGCTCTCAGCAAATTCCTAGCTAAACTCATTTTTCAAATCTTTCCAATTAACATACAGAAAACATCCTGATGAAAGTTTATTTTCTTAGGAGTTTCAGTTACCTGCATGATGAAAGAAATATCAATAAACCTGCCACATTTTTTTTCCTTGTTATTCTCCTCAGCATTAAAAATAAGCCTAAATCTTCTTAAAAAAATATCAGATAGATGTTTTTTGCAATCTTGATCAATATTTAAACTCCTAAAACTTTATTTTCCTGAACTGTAATGTTTTGTGTCTAGTCCTATGGACAATGATGGATTTTTGCAAACCGTTTTGCTTGTGGTCAACGGTAATTTTACTTTATGCCAAAGTAAGTTATATTAAAGAAAATAAAGGAAGCAAGGCACTTAAAATTACTTCTCTCTGAAGCTCACATTCTTCTCACATAGAAAAAACATCCTGAATACTTTCAGAACAACAATCAAAAAAATCTCTGGATTATATTTCAGTTGAAGGTCATTGAGAAGTTCTGTTGGTTTGTAAAGCAACAGCTCAGTCTTCTGTTGGCCCTTTGACTGAGGATGTCATCCAGTGACCAAATTGTCACTGAACAACAACTGAATGTTACATTTTCTCTTGTTCCCCGAATTTGTCTTGAGCAAGTGGCTGTGAACACTTCTGGAAAGAAGAACTGATTAATAGCAGAAAAGGAACCCTAAAATAAGATATGCTTGTTTCTTAAAAGCAAGAGAGGAAAAGAATTTAAGTGTACCAAATACTGCTGCCTGATTTATGATTTTGATTTACAGCCAGTTCAAGTTTCTGTAAACAAGCTGAGTGGCAAAGCTGACTGTGTTAGTACAACATTTTCTGCTGAACTACATTTCATTTCACTTTTCTATGGAGAAGTGTACTAGGTTTTGACACACTGGGATTGCTTGTATAATAAAAGATCTCACACATTTGTTCTTGAAATTATTACATAAACTGTCAAATAATAAATATCATAAAAGAATGACTAGATTATTGCTAAGTAAGACTTCCGTCATGGAATATACTGCATTACTCTTTGTGGATATATGCATGTATATTTTCATACGTGTGTGTGTAAAAATATAAATATATATAATATATATAAATATGTTTGCATATGCATTTACTATGTATATTGATTCTGCATTTGTGAGTGGAACACCAGTTTGAATAATATGTATCTCAGTGTACTGGTTTGCTCTGTTAAATTGGAAACTGAGGATGATTATACACATAATAACCTCATAATTTGCTACTAGCTAGACCTCATGAGTATTTTTCTGAACAGTGCATATAATGCTACAGGCATGTATTTTCTATATGCCTAAACTCTATGTGGGAAAACCTGTGATCCATCACTGATGTTCAGGCTGAAAAAATATGTCAAAAAGGGATTTCTTATACTCTCTAACTCTAATTAAATCTGTGTTCTATTTCCTAGAACACAGAACATTTTGGTCAGTCCCTTATAATGCAAATTAACTATTTTTACAGTGAATTATACAAGTAACATGAGAAATAATAACATATCATAAATTCTTCTGTGGAATAAAATCAACAGTTTATTGTCTAGATTGCCTTTATTTTAGTGGGAAAAGAATATTACTTCATTAGGTGATAACCAAAAGTCAGTATGTTTGATTTGTTGTAGTTGGAAGGCTAAAGCCTGAACTTCTGTTTATCAATATGTGTGCTGAAATGGATCATGTACCCTTGATACATGTGTGGCACTTTAAAAGCACTATTTCCAACTTATTTTGCTACTAGCAAAATCCTTCAGAAAATAGAACTATCTCCTCAAATGTATTTTTTATTTATAACAACTTTATTATCTCAGTCAACTGCAGAATCATAGAATCATACAATAGTGTTGGTTCAAAGGGACTTTTAAAAGTCATCTAATCCAACCCCCCCTGCAATAAGCAGGGACATCTTCAACTAGATCAGGTTGCTCAGAGCCCTGTCCAGCCTGACCAGTTCCGCAGAACACCTGAAAACTTTCTCAGCCTCTTGCACTCAACTTACATGTCAGTATACATGCAGGTCAAATTTTTCTCTTTTGGTTCATAAGAATTAGCATGCTGAATGTATTTCCTGCCAGTTAAACTCTTGTATAGATTCTGTGCATTAAACACTCTTTTTACAAGTTAAACATTCACACTACAATAGGTCTGAATAGGGAGACTGTGATGCTTTGTCATTGGCTGTGTAGAGATCAAAAGTTGTATCACTGTAATGGCTAAAAAGCTGCCTGCAGAGCTGCAGAAGAGTAGAATGTGGATGGTTGCTCACTCAGCTGCTTTTCCTATTCTGGTGGCTGTGAGGAAGGGCAATGTGAGCTTCCAGCTCCCTGAGCTGGGCAGTACATTGGCTCAGGAAGGGAGCTTCCCCCAGAACTCCCATTCTCAATTGCCTTGAAACTCTACCTACACCATAGCTTAGAGCACTGACTTCTAGAAAGGGGACCTCCACTCAGCCATCTATGCATGTTCCAGGGTTGCATCACTCTGCTCAAGTGACACTGAACTAATGAATGTGGAGATGATATTTCACCTGTACCATTACAGCAAAAGACCTTCTGGTCATGAGATGTCATTGCAGCAGCAGCTCTACAGAGCTCTTCCCTTTGCAGGTCATGGCTAAAATTGACCTGAAGGACCAAATATTGCCCAGTGTCTGAAAAGTTGATCTGTGCCATTTCATTGTCAACTGTCTTTCCTGAAGGAGGTTTTTCTGTACTTTAGTATTTGGAAAGACTATTGTGTCAGATCCTTCAGTCCTGCACAGAGCATAATTTGATCTGTCATGCTGGATAAATGTTCATTAGTTCAACATTCAGTTTGGGTAGTCCAGATTGTACATACTCACACTGCAGACAGTAGTAAGAGATATATACGGGGCTAAAAAGACCTTCAGGAAACTGCCATGATAGTTACTGCTTTGTAGATCTCTAGTGTGATAATAGCATCTTGCACTTTTCATAGAGAAAAATGCATGCCTGCATTTGAAGCAGATATTTGTCAATTATTTTGAATTAAGTGTTGTTACAGAATATGTTAGCTCACAATAAGCAGAAAGATTTCTGATGACAAAACAGACTTAATCTAGGTTAAAAAAAAAGTATTTAGAAAATCAGATTCCCTATAACAGCAGGCTTTCTATCCCACTTCAAGGGAATTCAATGTCCTCAATACAAACAGAAGATTGTTCCAGCCCCAAATAATCAGCATCGGTTTTGGACTGCTACATTGACCTTTCTGACAAGAACTGTTACCAGTTTTCTATTCCTGTGATTTTTGTTTGGTGGGGGGTTTTTTGGGGGTTTTTTTGTTGTTTTTTTTTTTTTTGCATGGGATGAAACAAGACTACTGGTTCCACCCTTTATTAAATGAACTTAAAAGCATACTTTAAGATCTGATTAGTAGCTTTGCAAAAAAATGCAGCCCAAAGTCTTGCACCATAAATGGCCTAATCAGAACAGCTTAATGAAAACATCAGATAGCTGTAGCTTCATTGCAGAGTGTGTTCTCCTCTTTGTCTCTGCTTTCTGTTTGGCTCACCTACTGCAAGGTCACATTTTGCTAATGAAAAGAAACTTCTCCAGAGCAGTGTACCTTTGCACTGTGGAATGCACACATGTACAAGAGAGCATTTCCACTCAGACAAAAGAACAAGAAGGAGAAACTCTGCCCTAGTTCAGCTACAATGAAATCCTATCTGAAATCATTGTATCTGAAACTGAAAATCTGCTAGGCAGCTTGTCAAAACAGAGTGTGACTGTGAGATGGAGAAAAACATCTGACTATGAGAATTAAAGATGACAAAAACTTAACAAATACATGAAGCAATTTGTTTTAGCTCCTGAAAAGTGCTTTCACCTGAATATTTTCACTCTGATGTGTTGCAAATCTTGATGGCAAACTTATCAGGGACTCAAAATTGAACTGTTGATTATTTCTTAGTTTTACATTAGTAATTGATAGTTTTAAGACTGGATGAGTAGAAATAAAAAAAAAAGTATCCATTAAAGTTGTCTTTGCACGTAAAAGGATACACTGAAGGAACATGAAAGAGAGACAGAGTGAATTAGAACAACAGTTATTTCAAATGTCATTACTGTCCCATCACAAATCAGGAAAAAATACGCACAATGATGTACATCAGCTTGTTTACCAACTCAAGATGCTTCACAACAGGAAGGAAAAGACCAAAATCAAAATCAAACTCATACTGTAGAAAGCTGCAAGAGCTTTATTTGGTATTTGGTAATGACACATTGCATACTATTTCTTCCCTTTACCTTTCCACCTTCTCCCTCTTGTTGTCCATAGCAACATGAAAACTATGTTGACAGAATTTTAACATTGCAGTACAGCATTCAGAAGTTCAGAAATTCCAAAAGTAACGTTTCCAGGAACTTTTGGGGCTCCTGATGTGCATGTTTTATTCAATAAAATTTTTAATTATATGATTACATGCTACTTCTGTAGGGGCCATCTTTCATCTGGCACAGGTTTATCCCCCAAAGGGACAAGTATCTTTTTAGTATTTTGACAGATGTGTATCATCTGGTATTGTCTCCAAAGAGCAACGAGGGTGACAGGTGTCTGCTCTTCTTCTCTCCAGAAGAATCACAGCAGGGGTAAGTCTGTATGGCCTTTGAGTAGGTCTAGATATATAGGTTTGCTTATAACATTTCCTAGGGGATGAAACTGCTCTGATGAGGAAACCTCAGAGCCAAAACATTTGAATGTTCAGGGAAAGCTTGAATAGTTTGTATGAACCCAGCCTAAGCTTCCTATCTTTTGAGCTCTTCCTGATACTAATAACAATAACACAGACAGCTTTTCTCTTAATATAATCCTGCTATGCTGATGCAGCAGAAAACCAGAACCAGACAATTTGCCCTTTATCCAAAGTACATCAGAGTGTGCTTTCTACAGATACTGGAAATGTTTCTTTCTCCTTCAAGGTGTCAGTTAAAGTGTAATTTATATATATACGGTAAGCAATTCATCTTAACAGACAAACCGGATTTTTCAGAGTAGCAAATATGTCCAAGAACAAAAATATTCTTGCTCTTTTCTCATAGTTTAGATCTTAGAGTAATCATAAGAGATACACCATGATTTTTAAAAAGAAAAAAGAAATACAGAGAACAAATGAATCTCTGCAACTGAAGTTAATTTCCTTGGGTTTTTTGTTTGGTTTTTTTTGTTTGTTTGTTTGTTTGGGTTTGTTTGTTTGTTTGTTTTTTGTTTGTTTGGGTTTTTGTGTTTGTTTGTTTGTTTGTTTGTTTTATTAAGGAAAAAATAACAGCTTGATGAGAGCATATTTACTAAAATGTGTATGGTTGTAATTGATATCAGGTTAATTAGATTTAATGTTAAAGTTTTCCTAAGACTATTTTTTGTTGTGATCCATTTAATCAGCAGAAAATTGTAATTGTACTAGTTGCATTCCTCTAGAAAGATACCTTAGAGCTCTACCAGATGTAAATGGTGACCATAGATGGAATTGGTAGAGCCATTATTGTCAGATGAACAGAGAAACTTTTATCATTATCCTAAATCTTAACACTTTAAATTCCATTTCATCTTGTAGCTGTCTTTAAAAATGAAACCAGAAACTGACAGCAGTTAGACCACACATTTAGAAACTGAATTTAATATAGAATATCACAGTCTGTTTGCCCAGAAAATAAATATTCATCTGCACACCAACTGAGCTGACTTTCATTGAAACTGGTCTAAATCCTTTTCCTACTCCTTTTCCTTGATTTGTCAATAGATGGAATGCCATGTAAACTGGAACACCTTTAAGACAGCATTTTTATGTTGACTTTTGTTTTAATTGCTATATTTTTTTTTTTTTAAATTATTTTTTAAAGGGTTAAGAGGTTTTTGATTTCAGGTATCCTACAGTTTTTAAAGAGTATCTAGTGCTTTGAATAAATTTCTATTCTTTTTGTGTTCCTATTATGATTGTGAATGAATCATTAAAATGAGATCACTTTGTAGGAAATTTGATTAATGCAGGCTTTACTTCTTTTGATCTTTATCTATGCTGAGTACTTTTATGGCAAATATCATAACACAGTCTACTCCCAGGAAAAATAATACAGGAGACTCCGTATTCTGAAGTTATGGATCCTTTATTGTTACCCAAGCCTTCTCTTCCATAGTCAACTACATTTTGTAGAAGTATGGTCTGGATTTAGATCTAAAAGTCATTCAGTCTTAGCCATATTCTCACCTTTTTTGCAAGGTCATTCAAGATCTTTACAGCTCCAGAGCTCTGGTGAAACATTGTTTGTTTGTACAGTTGTAGGAGGAAACACAGTATCTGAACTAGGTAGGAGTTAGGTCAACAAAAAGACTTTAACATTTGCAGAGCAAGTGTTGCACTGCATTACTTTTTGCTACATGAAAAAAACTTGGGGTGAATGGCTAATTCTGCCTGTACAGTCTGTGAGGGTCCTAGGGTCATAGAACAGATTTTGTAAAAACAAATACACTGATCATAGCCAATGGGAAGCCCTGAAGAAAACAGAAATATGCTCAGCTCTGTTCCTTTCAAAAATGTAGGCAACCAGCTATAAGATTCAGAATGGCATTTCCCTTCACATCACATTAATACTTGTGGTCCTCCATACCTACTCTACACCTTTTTCACAGAAACCAGCAGTAACAAAGGCAACAGTAGAAGCTCACTTTGTAACAAAGAGTTAAATACAAAAGAGACTGATTATTGTCTACCAGTCTGGTGACTCCCCTGAGGTCATGGAAGTCAAAGTTCCAACTCAGTAAGTATTTAATACATAGTATAAAAATGGTTACCCTAAGAAAGACTGGAGATACTCAGCAGACATAGGATATGCTAGAAATTATAGAAGTTGTTATTGTAATGGAAGTGACTTCTTCTTTGGAAAACAGTCAGTGAAAAATTTTTAAATTTTAAAATTTCTTTTAAAATACAATTCTAGTAATTATTTCCCTCTAGTTCTGAGGACTGATGATCTGTACTAAGTTATTACACAGCCTAGCATTCTAAAGTGTCTCCTACTGGCTCAGAAGAAACACATGAGTTGATCAATTCCATTTGTTATTACATTTGGGAAAAAGGATTATGGAGACAAATATACTCACCTGTTTTGTTCCCATGACTCTAACATAAAATTAATCACTGAACAAATCTTTCCTGTGCTCTTACAGTATTGATCAATCCTAATCCTTTTCTAAGTCTGCAAAACCTAGTCCTGACATCAGGGTCCTCAAGAACACAAAATGAAAGCATAAACCTCATGAATTTGTTCTCATAACTTTAACGTATAGAGTCATCATACTACTGGATATATATGAGTGTCATAATTAGTTATGCAAATTGATATTTTATATTTCTCATTAATTTTGCTAGTTTACATTTTATTTAAAATGGAGCACTGGAGACCTTCTTTTAAATACTAAAATATGTAATTTGTCAGTTTTTCTGTCCCAAAGATACTAGTTTCTGTTTTACAGTCCTTATAACCTTAACATGCTCTTTTCAAGAAGAAAGGAAATGGATCCTTTTGTTTAAGGATTAATGTCAACTGTCCCATAACATCAAATAACTTGACATAAGGTTGACAAAAAAGCTAAGTTTATATCCATCTACAGTAAACTATGTATACATCAGAACAAAGGCTTCCATTATTGCAGTATTGACTATTGACTTTAGAACCTGATACCACAGGAGAACAGATTAGTGCCTTCCTCATGATATCAGCCCTGAACATACTTGAAGATTAATACGCATACTTCCATTCTTTTTTCTTTCCACAGAGTAATGACAAACTATTTCAGATTTCCTTATAGTTCATATTTTCTTACTCCTAAAATTATTTAATTTGATCTTGGAGGAGAGACAACTTCTGCTGCACACAGAAGACAAATTCTACGTAGTAAAATTGCCATGTTGTGGCTCGTCTTCTCTTATGCAACTCTAAAGAGTCATGAGATAAGCTCCAAAGAGGTAATATATGGAAACTGATGGAAAGACCATACGTACAGTGCATTTATCAATGGGCTTTTGGAAGGATCGATTTAATAAGATTACAAAGCAATTTGACTTGCATATGGTGCAATGCAGGATTTTCATTAAGCCTTTGATGGATTGAGGAGGACATACATATATAAATAGGTTTTCAAATAAACCGTACTCAAATGTATTTTCAGCTTTTTCCAGTATTGGGAAGACTGTCAAAGTAACTATACAGATTAGCAAAATAGTGTAAAACCAGAATTAATTTCAACAGGGACAAATACAATGTTCGAAGTTTCTAAAACAGAACTAATCAGCTCCACAAATGCAGGTTAGGAACAACTGGCTGAACAGAAGTTTTAACAGAAAGTCTGAGGTTATTGAGTCACAAACATAAACCAATATCATAATATTGTGAAAAAAATACAGAAATAGTTTTAAGATTTATTAAGGAAGCACAGTTTCTAAGACAGATGGGACAAGCCCAGTATTTCCATACTAGTCCTTTTTTACAGAAGCCAGTGGTAACAAAGGCAACAGTAAAATTGTTTACAGGAAACAATTAAGAAAGGGTGTGAAAATTGTCCACTAGTCTGATCATTCTCAGCCATGGGAGACAAGGCTGAGACTCAGTAAGTATTCAATATATGTAGTATTAGCTTCCTTAATAAAAGTTAAAGCTTCAGTCAAAGTAAGGAGTCCCATTTCATGAGTCATGTTTCAACAAAAATGTGAATGAAAACTATAGAAAGACAGTAAAGTATGAAAATTTGAGGCTGTGAAAAGCATGATTTGTGAGAAACTCTTGCAAGATCTATTTAGCTTTAAGAAGAAAAAACCTGAAGAGGATAAATACATACTGGTACAGGGAAGAAGAAAATACTTTTTTCCATGACCACAGTCAACATAATGGGTTACAGGGCATCAAAAGAGATACATGTTTTTCATTGGGAAAAACTTCTCAGTGATAAGGATAGTGAAGGACTGGGATGAACCTTCCAGTTGTGATGAGACAAACTTTTACTGGAAATGACAGCTACTGCTTGTTGCAGTTTAGAACAGAAATTAAGCAAGATGATTCCATAAGGTCCCTACAGGCCTTGTCCCTTCAACCTTCCAGAAATCTCTGAGAAAGATGTACCACATTCAGCATTATTTCACCAGGTGGCCAGAAGACAATCAGGAGTATCACACATGAATAATATTAAAATAATTGACAAAGTTTTTAATGAATAAGTAACAAATACCTCATGAAAAACTAAGATAATTAATGAACTGAAGTAATATCTGTGAGAGAAGCTGTAGGCATAGTTTGAGCACCTCAGACTTGTTATCCATTGCTTCTCAGGGTTTGCAATGCTCAGCAGGACACTAAACGTGTCCTGTCAATGGATGATAGATTTCTAATGCTGACTGTAAGTGCAAGATAATTTACATACTTGCTGCAAACTCTTGTACATGCTTTTAAGTATGGCTTCTATGATTTTGTGAATGTAACTTCATTATTTAGAAAAAAAGCCAGCGGAAAATTTCAGACAAACTAGTGATCATTCAGGTTGTGTATAACAAAGGTAGAAGCAAATTTTGAACAGAGCTAAAGAAAACATTTTTCTTGACCTAAAAATAATTTTGCAGGAGTTGAAGACCTTTCAATCAGATGAGAACAATGTACATTAACCCATATTAGTTCTTCCCCATTGTTTGTCTGGCCCAGGTCTTAAAGGATGTTTCCCTCAATGTCTATACGTGTGGTCTAGTTTATCCCCACAGTATTTGCATAATGGTGTGTAATTAGAGATAGGTATAGAATATGAACTCTATAGAAGAAAAATTCCTCACTTATCTTAGCGATAAGAAATTGTATTTGATTATTTACTATTCATGTACACAGACATGTCGAAAAAGTTCAAGACTATTGTGCTCATAAAAAAGACATCCTGACAAATCTGAAAGAATAATTAATACTTCTTCCAAATATCCTTGTGGGAGAAAAGGCATTTATATAGAAGACAAGAAACTAATTTTCTCTTTAAAAGTAGTTTAAAATCTTTCTATGTTTAGTGTGGGTAACACACTGTTTTGGACTATATCATCACGGTCTTCATTAGGACTAGAAATGCACAATCCTACTTTTGCATGGAAAATATTAGTTTCATTAAAACCCAAAGACTTATAACTTCTGTACATCAGAGGTGTTTGATGTTTTTTTTTTTTTCTGTAAACTGCATGCCACTAAACTCCCCAATAACGTGTTAAAAAATACCCTCAATTTCTGTTATAACAAGATACACACCACTGATTTTTCAACTGATCCTTCCATGCACAGAAGAAAAATATTTTTATTCTGTTACTGAAGAGAAAATACCTTAAGCATTGATTTAAATTTGAAGTCTCCATTCTCTTCTTCCCATAAAAGGCTGATATTATTCCCTTTCCTTCTGAATGGCAGTTTAGAGTATTGGGAATTTTGAGGATAGTTTTACTACACTTCTTCTAGTTGATTGAGTGGCTTCAGAAGCTGTATGCGTGCTGTTACTAATAGAAGTATTATTTTTTTCTAAAGCAAGCACTTCATGTACTTACCCTGCCTAGCATGACCTACCCTCACTTTCAGAACTGCTTTCATCAGCAGGCTCAGTGGTTTAAACAGCCGTCTTGTAACAGTCTCATATTTTCACCCATGAGTGGTAGAAGCCACTGGTTGTGTTTGCTTTTCATATTGATAGGCTGCTTATCAAAGAAGAAATATTACTTTTGAAGAAAGGCTGAAAATACTGAGTCTATTTATAGTATCCCTATTAGAAACTTGTTTCTTTCCTTCCTCAAGCACTATTTTTGCTTGCAGGTAACAAATTCAGTTCCTAATTTTGGCCATTCTGAAGACTATCACTATGTCATCTTCACCAAGAAAAAAAGAGGTACCTGTCCTGTATAAAGCAAAAAGCCACCTTTTCTTCCTAGAAAGAAAACAAAACCCTTTGAGAAATATCTAGAATCAGTAACTCTTATACCTATGAGGTTCAGTGAAGTTCAAAAGTAATTGATACTCAGGAAGAACAAGTTATATTATTTAATAGGAAAATATTCTATGAAGTCAGTAAAGGCAATCGCCAATTATGAAGTGAAGTACTTAAGCAGGACTTGGGCCTGTGTTTGTCTAATGGTCTGTAACTAAACAGATATTCAGTACATGTGATTAAAAAGGATGTTGCCTAGAAATATCACATGCTAAACATTTTGTCTGAGTCTTCTGGGGGTTATATCATGCAGAAACACATGAATTTTGAGAAGGTTAAATACTTTCAGGTAATGACTTCTGGCAGTTCTCAGAAGATGCCCGAGACTTTGAATCCCAGCTACAGTGGTTAGTACCAAAAATGTAGCACCAGTTACATTCCTTTACAAGACATCATCATCCTTTACAAGACATCATCATCCTTTACAAGACATTCTCCTTACATGTTACCCTACTATTTAGAGAATTTTCTGAAAGAGTAAGGAAATTGTTAATTTTTCTCTCTCTTGCAGCTTGAAATTCTGAGTGTCTTAATCCCCATGCTATGGTCTCTATTGCTGAGATGAGATACATGAATTCTCTTCCTATGTAAAGTCCAAGCTAGCAAACTGATAGCAGGGTCCATACCATACAAATCTGACACAATTTCAAGAAGTTTTCATTAGTGCATTTCTGCTCCATCATATCCAGTTATGACATTCAAAGACCTTTGAGCAATAATAATATTTAGTTCCTATTGTAAACAAAAAGGACTCACTTTTGACCTGTACTGGAGAGAAGGGAAGAGAAGAAGAAGACTGGAGTCTTTTTGAATGGACAACCTTCTGTCCTCCCCTCATTTGCCATTCTTCTCTGCTTTACTCTCCCCATCCATCCACCCATGCCAGCACACAGGCAATGCATTGGTTATGTCCCTTTGTTTTTTGTGATTGAGCATGTAGATCAGATAAGTCTTAAGAAATCGGGTTTAGTTTTCCTTTTAGCAAAGTTGTTCTGAAAGGTACTACTTGGCTTTTTAACCAGTACTTCTATTCCTTCAGATTTACAAAATGTCACATGAAATAATTATTTCATCATATTATAAATTAAAACTATTTATCTTTCAGCTTTTGAAAAAACAGCAAAAACAGGCAAAGTGGTTGCTATGAGGCTATAAAATAAGAACAATAATTATACACACATCTCAAATGAGAACAACACAAATGAGTTTAATTACAGGGTAACAGATTAGAAATATTGGTTCTTTGAAAAGTTGATTCTTATGATGCCCATTTTTCAATTTATGTGTTTTGTAGAATGCCAATGTGCAATCAAAGATAGCAGTGAAGAGGTATTGTGATATTCCGAACTGCAGTCACAGACATTCTTGAAAACTAGTTGTAGCTGAAGGACATATTTTATCTAAATCCTTAAAGCACAGCTGCGGAATGGAGTCCCACAAGACACTATTCATGGTCAAAAGTGTTTTCTCTCTCTGTAGTAAATATTACAGAGACAAAGCTGACGTGGGTTGGCAAAAGTTCTTGGCAGACATTTGCTGATGTTTCAAAATCCATTTTCATTGTGGATCGTATTTTAATTGAGTGTGTAGAGATACATTAATGTTTGGCTTCCTTTCCTTCTCCAGACTCTTTCAAATTACAACGGTTACCATTTGATGTCATGCTTACTCAGGATTCACTCTGATTGGAAGGAGCTTAAGGAAAACATGATAAAGACTGGGGTATCCGAGAACTGCTCTGTGAAGGCTATCCTTTACAAAGTCATCTTGTATAAGTTCCTGCAGAAAATGTTGATGTCACCCCCCACACCCTCCTCCAATGTGTTTTACTTACCTGTTTCTTGTTTTGTGTCATGCAGCAGTGTTTACAGTACCACCATTGCAAATATGTTGTATTTATAAATATATACAAAATAAATACTCAGTAACTACTAGAGAATTAGTTAATGCTTTATCATATACAGGACACCCTTTTCCTTACTCCTGTGATAGTACTAATAGACACGGTAACAAAATATATGCATGTACTTTACTACATAATATATATTTTACAGTTAAAATCAAAGCTTACACATGTCACTTTATAACTTCACTTATATTAGTAAACTCTATGAGATCAAATCCATGGGACATACCAATTACATGCTTTTTATAAACTAGTTCTTCTATTTCTTTAATTTTGTATAGGGAATCTTCATTCTTGTGAAGAAATAATCATAATGGATGAAATTCATTTCAGTGCAGAGTGGAAGGACTTACTCATCTCTCTGCAGGGAGCTGAAAAGGTTATGATTTTTTGTTGGTTTTATTTTTATCTTCTGTACAGATCTACACTCTAATTCTTCTGAGAAAAAAAAAAAATCTTAAAAATGGCTGCCTGTCCAGTGTTTCTTTAGACGAACGAAATATTTGCCTACTGAAGTCATTAGTAGTATTGCCTACACATTGTTGAGCCAGGTCTCATAATACATTCCTTCCTTTCCTTGTTGAAGAAAGTTGTTCCAGGTCCTTACTTTCATCTTACTTAACCAAGAAGTCCACTGGTTTATTGTGAACCCTTTTACAGGTGTAAACCTGACACGAATAAAACAGCTTGTTCTACTGGCTATAGTTGAGGAATATAATCTCATGAAAAGGACACCTGTTTCCTAACATGGCTATTACCTTAGATTCCTACTGAGATATCCATGAAAATCTACACAGGTCATCAAGGCATTCCTTCCTCAGAAACATGCATAAATTGCCTAATAGATGAAGACAGGCATGAAAAGAAAGGAATCTTGATGTCATGTATCTTATTTGGAAACAAAAGCAACTGGATGGCCTGTGATAGTACACTACTGGGGCTAATTAATTGGTAGGGAAGTGTTTGGAAGGTGAAGAAGGGAAGGGTATGATATGAATTTGTGCCTGGGAGTGACACTTTTAGGCATGAAGAAGATGGAGAAAGATTTGCAGGTGATATTCACAAAATAACACTAGCAATGCCATCATTAAGATTCTAGACGATTTCATTTTGACAGGAATATGAAGGATTTTTTTATAGGTAATGTAAACATGAGAAAAAACAACCATCACCTATATCCATTAAACTTGACCTAGAATTACACATCTTCCTCCTATATCGGCATACACTTGATTGCCACAAACAAGTCTTTAAATTGATCACATATTTATAACTGTTAAGTTTCTCCCTATCTTTTCAGCAGTCTCTGTGTTTTGCTTCATGAACTACTTTACATATTCCAAGATATTACCCATTAGGAAAATTTTTCTCTTCCCCTTCTCATTTAAAGCTCCCATCTCTAAATATGCCAGTGTGAAGATAATGTATTTATGGGTGTTGACACTATTCATTCACATAGCAGTTAAGATGGCACTCTTGTGCACTTAGGCTTTCTGACAACTTATCAAAATCATTGAGACAGCTTATAGAATGGGATACTCTCCAACATAAGTAAACCTTAGCTGATTCTAATCAGATATATGCAAAACCTGAAATTAAGATATTATTCTCTCTGTAATCATTTCAGGAACACACTGTTGTAAAAATATATATGCACTTTTTTTTTCTTGTATTCTGTTTGCTCATATGTAGCATCCAAGAAATCACTTGGTAAATAATCACCTCAATGTCTTTCTAATTTGTCACAGTGTTCCTGGGTAACTGTTATAAAGATATCAGCTGCATTTTTTTTTTTCTTTAATGTGTGCAGTCTGCTGACAGAGAGGCTATTTCTTTTTGCAATTATTAACATGGTCTGAGAGACTGACAGGAAAATCTCAGATGTCACAAAGTACATTATGTTCAAAATATGTGTAGAGAAGCAGCTATGCTTTTCTGGATCTTTTAGTTTGCTTTAGTCTAGCTGAAGCCTATAAAACTGGTCAGCCACATAATACTTTACCAAAAATAATTGCAGAACTTCTCTTTATGGAATTTTTATAAAATGGCTGTATGAGAAGACATTTTTAGCACAATCTCTAGCCACAAGAGCAAGGCAAGCTATTAATATTTCTACTTCCCTCAGAAACAGCAATTTAAAAATCAGCAATGCAGACATATATTTCAAATCAAGATGGCACCAAGTGGCTGACACAAAGCCTGCTGCAGTCATTGGAATGATTCCCACTGACCCTAGTGGTTTTCAGATTAGCATCCAGATGTCTCCAATCCTATTGTATTTAGAAAAACCTATTTGCTCAAATAGCAAATTATTCATCTGGATTGTGTGTCCCCTGTAGAAGACTCAGGCCTTACCAGGAAAACTCACAGTCTGAAGAGCAAATCGTGCCACCAGGCATGAGACATTAGATGATTATTGAACACTGCAATTTTTTTACACTGTCTGAACAGAAAATGCTTTCAATGGCTTTCAAACTTAACTGTAACATAACTTAGCATGACACACCACCCTTCTTGAAAGCATTACTAAACATTTTACCACAAGAGTTAATCATAAATTCACACTGTATAGTGTGATGTGTTTGTTTTAATACATGAGGGTGTCTGAGGAAGCACCCAGGCTCCTGACTTCTAAGAGTTCAGCTTCATTTGTCTACTGGAGTTCATATAATGACTGCTGCAGTGGTAGGTGATGATTTGGATTTTACTTGGAAACATATTTTCAAAAAGGGCAAAAGATTGCCAGAAATATATATTGTCAGCCTGCCATTTGGCAGACTTGTTCTTCTCCCCCTGCATCAGTAACAGGCAGCTTCCTGTTGCATTTCTAAAGTGACTTGAAAAAAAAAAAAAAAGTTGGGCGAAGATCCCTTCCCTCCCCAGCAGATTTTAAAGCCAAGTCATTCACTGCATCCATACAGTGATTTGTGTTACCAGAGAGTGACTGACGACCTTGATTTGTGGTGAAACTCAAACATTTTCTGGCTTTTAGCACAGACGAATGTTCACTGAAGAATGCTTCAGTCAGGACTTCTCAACCACTAATCACCTGATTATACAGTCAGGGAACAGAAACTCTGCCACAGGACTTCAGTGGCAGAAAACATGTTCTAAATTTCAAATAACAAGTTACTGAAGTCAGAGGCTCATCAGCAATTCCTTAGCTCAGTACTGTTACCATTAGGTGTTTGCTGTTTGTTTAACAATTTGACAGATATTGATGACTAATTAACAAACCTGCTTACAGCACCCATGGGGATAGAAGGCTGTATTGCTGTGGTTAGCAGACATAAACTTTTGATGCAAGAATTAGAGAGAGTGTTTAGACATATTCCCTTCCCAGCTATGACAGTACCAGTGTCTGACATGGCTGCCTAAGAAGCCCTTATGTTAAGGACTTAAACAGGAGTTAGATGCGAAGAGGCAAATGGGGATATATGGAAATTCATTTTGCAGAAATGAGTAAACCTTGACTCTTCTACCACTTCTTAAGTCTGCTTTTATTTAAAGCTAGGTAAATCTGGGAACTGTATAATGTGGTTGGAAAACAGAAAGAATTCACACAATTAACACTATCAAGCAATAGGAATTCCCGAAGTACTTCTTTCCTAGAGAAAATTCCTTTCTACCTGCACACGAATCAAAACAGTTCAGCTGCAAAGAAAGAGAAGTCCGAAGATTTAGAGAAGCTGCTTTTTCTCATCAGGACTTCTCATTTGGTTGTTTGTTTCTTATGACACATCTGTTTATTTTTCCACTTTCTTTATTCTTTTAGGACGTGCAAGGTGAAGATTGAATAACCTTGAGATTACAGTATAAAATGAAATTATTTTAGGACCTTCTTTCCTTGATAGATCTTTAGCATCAAAAAGTTCAGGATATTATCTTTCAGTCAGAAAAGTAAACTCTGGATATCAACGTTCCTGATGTGATAAAATATGTGTCAGTTAGATTAGAGCAGAAATGGTTTTGGCAGACTTTCTGGCCTCAAATTATGTACAAATATTATATATCTTTTTTAAAGTTAACATAAAGGAAAAGCTAACCAGTCAATGAGATCAAGTTAAAACACCTATTTTGGAAATTTCCATCAGCTTTATTTCCTACTTCAGGTATTTATCCCTGAAAACACATTTAATTCCTTTTTTAGATAAATAGTTACTGATACTATAAATTTTTCTCATTTCACACATTTGAAACAATATTTTTAAACAATTTAAATACATATTTCTTTTTTTCCCAGCATAAATATTCTTTAAAGCACTTAACAGTTGTAATAAAAATTTAAATAAACAAAAGTTTTAGGATATTCTCCTCTAATACTAGTAGTTTCATTCTCTAACCTTTACCCTCATTGGTGGCTGTTGCAGCAAGGAGTTTAAGTTCTTACCAGAATATAAAGGCAACACTTTCAGTAGCTATCCCATTTTCTTTAGCAAAAGTTAAGTAAATTTTACTCTTTAGTGGTTTATCTATAGCACATGTCCAAATGCAGCACAAACTGCATTAAATGAGAACAGATTATCTTCCAATTTTCTGAGCAGTGGTAAATGGCAGAATGCAAAATTGCAGGCTATATTATTTAGTATGTGAAAATAATCTTACAATTCCTAGTTCAGCTGCTGTTTTCAAATGAGTAGCTTGAGATCATACCAATGAAAGGGCTAAATTTAAATGTGTGTAATGTGGCATTTTTGGATGAGTGTACTGAATAATTTTATTGCAGTATGTCAGCGTAATTACTGTACACTGAAGACAAAAATTAACCGGTGCATTGTGATAAAAGGTTGCTTTGAATGAAAATGACACTGTGTGTGCAACTGAGTAAGCTCATAAGAGTATTAAACATGGTGAAAGTGATAGCATGACATCAAATCAACCTCAAAATCCTCTGTGCAAGATTCTGCTTTATTTAATTCTGTTCTTCTATTTTAGATTTAATATCTGAGACATTATAATCTTATCTTTATCAAGCCAGTTTGCTCTTTTTCACATTAACAATCAAAGATCCTTGATGGTTGGCTTTAGACATCATCTCAGAGAAGCTCAGCAATGCCTGTGAAAAACATTATCTGGAAATGACTGAGCATTTAGTTTGTCCTATCCCATCTGATCTCAGAATTTTTCTTTTAATGGCTTTCGTTGAACACTGGAGAACTAGCACGCACTGAGCTTTGTTTTGTAAGTGCAACAAGAAAAAGTAATAATGAGAAAGTGTTTTACTAGAAATCAGGCTAGCAAACATCAAGCTATTTATTGTTTTAAAGTGAAAACTGACTATATCCCTTTCTTCCCCATCTCCAAAATAAAATATAATACATTGTTTGCCAGTTGTCAAGAGAGCCATCCTAAGGGTGCTGAAGAATGGCGACTGGCAGTGGGCAGTGTTTATCTAACCTGCCACAGGGGAGTAAGTACACAATGACCTAATAATATGACATTGATTTGGCTCCAGGTAGATGAGATAAAACCATGAGCAGGGCAAGCTCACACACCAGGCTAATAGGAAGATCATCACTGCTGTCTGCTATCTGTACCTGCAACTACATGAAGAGATAGCGCTGATAGTGCAGAAATTAAAAATAGAAAAAAAAAAAATTCCCCTGTTTCCCATGAAAATATATTTACAGTATGGTAGTGGGCAAAAACTAGATAAAACAAAAAAGTCAGAATCAAACCAGTGATGGAACATATGCAGGAAAATTTAGTAAATATATTTTGTAATCTATAAATTGTAGCGGAGGGTGATATATTCAGGGGACAGGAAAAACGAGTGAATGAAGATTTAATAAAAGGCTTCTAAATTACCTATGGAAGTAACTAGTATGAGCAGCATATCTGGCAAATGAGTAGAATATTACTGGAAAAAAAAAAACAGAAGATGGAAAGAAAAAATACCCATACCCCTATGTTGGTAACTACTAAAATTTTAGCATCAGAAAACAGGTTGTTATGGAAAGAGGAGAGATATTAGGTGGTATTTGACAGAAAATTATCCTTTCTTCTTACTTTGGATTCCTTTTTTCATTTATCTACACCAAGCCACAAATGTCACATAGGGCTTATAAAATCAGTGATGTTTTGGTGTATAGAAATCTCTGAAAAATTAAATAAGAGGCTTAAATGCTGACATCAGGCTATACATTTCACAAACCCAGTTCAGCACTGGCTTCTATAGCTTGCATAACTTTGAAACTGAACAAAGTCCCACAGTAGTCAATGAGAACACAAAATGCTTAATTTGCACATTTACCTCACTGATTTCCTACTCAGAATCTGCATACAAATGCACAGAGGTGGAATCACAAGAGGAACTCAGACAGTATAGTCCAGTATTTAGGAACTGAGAACCAAAGGGAAATAAAATATTCTGATGAGGATTTTAGCCCCATCCTTTAGCCCTGCAGTTGATGTTACAGTACCTTAAATGATAGATTTAAATATTTGCTGACTGAGAGACAGAAAAATGACTTTTTAAATCTACATATTAGGTCAATGAGCTGGACAAGAGATACCTATACTCAGTCTCCTATCCAATGAATATTTAAGCATTTTAAGTTAAAGTACAAAGATGATCAAAGGATGGGGAAGCCTGCCATAGGAGGAAAGGCTGAGAGAACTGTGTTTGTTCAGCCTTGAGAAAGGAAGGCTTGGGGGAGACCTTATCACCATCTTCCAGTATTTAAAGGGTTGATATAAAGAAGGTGGACTCCCTTTTTACAAGGAGTCACATGGAAAAGACAAGGGGTAATGGGTAAAAGTTACTCCCAGAAGATTCTAACTGACCCAACAGGAAAATTTTTCACAATGAGAACAATCAGCCATTGGAATAATCTCCCCAGGGAAGTGGTGAATTCCCCAACACTGGACACTTTTAAGATTTGGCTGGACAGGGTGATGGGCCATCTCGTCTAGACTGCGCTTTTGTCAAGAAAGGTTGGACCAGATGATCCTTGAGGTCCCTTCCAACCTGGTTTTCTACAATTCTATTATTCTATGATTCTGTGATTAAAATATTAGGAAAACTTGTTCTTAAAGATCAGCTTCATACACATGAGTTCAAAATCCTCAGGACAGAACATCCTATACTACGGTGTTCATCTGGTCTGTGGATAAAAGGAAGTGGGAATTCACTTCTCACACAGAATGAGGGGTTGAATCTAGACTCTATAGGCAAACCCTATAGTCAGTGGCCATCAGAATGGAAGAAGTTTCCATGTTCTAATCAACAAATTATTTTTTAAAGGATTGTCCTCCTTTTTTTTTTTTTTTTAATAGAAACTGGAAGATTTTTTTAACTTCAAACTAGCAAAACACACTCCACTGTAGCTCAGTTTTATGTGTTTAATTTCCAAAATATGCATGAAGGACAAGACACCATCTTGCATTGCTTTCCTGATGCTGTCTCTTGCTTCAGCATGTTGACTTTGATTGTTCTTGATTATACGTGAACCTATGCATGGCTTTAGTGCCCAAATTAAAGTCCATATATTAAAGAGCTACCATATATTAATAGCTGCTACCTAAAGATTTGTTATGCTGACTAGTTGCTAACTATGAGTATAACCCACAGAATAACTTGTGCAATTAAAAGATTAGAAATGTCCAAGACCATCTGCAAACTTCATCATCTTCCCTCAGTAAGTCCCAAATCTGTCTCAGATATACCACTCTTTCTTCCTGAAGGCCTGCAAATATTTTTATTTGTTAGATAGAAATTTTATGGTGGAACATGAGCATTCCCCAGTCATTGAAAATAAATTTTAGTTTTTAGAAATTATGTAAACTAGCAAAGTTTATTTGATATTAACCTTACACATATTTAAGCACTGTTTTATTGTGCTGATATGAATAACATAGTAGAAATCCTGACTGTGATGCCCAAACCAACAGGAAATGATCAGATATACAAGTTAAAACAAATATAATTTATTCCTCTCACTGAAATTATGTCTGTTAATGAAATATAGATTAATATTACTAAAAGATGATTTTATCCTGTACACTAGTTGAACTTTAATGATAATTTATGATGCAATTGCTGGAGCAGTGAAAAGAAATAGATCTTGATGTCATAAAATGTTGATGCAGATAACACACCCATATGAATGAATGGGATGAAATCAAATACAAACAGTCAACATGTTGACAAATTAAAAACTTTATTGCACTCACTTTCAATCAAATTAAACTTTTTAACTCAGTCACATAGATCTTGTCAAAACAGAAATGCAGCAGTGGCTTCGAAAACTAAAAATACATCCAGCACCCCATTGAAAGAAAGTATCAATAATGCAGGCTCTACAAAGAATATTCTCTTCTCTCTCACATTATACATAGCAAGATTGCTAGAAAAAGTGTGTTCAAATTGCAGTTGCATTATTTTTCTGCCAATTTTTTTTTTTTTTTTTTTTTTTTACGTTTTAAACCCAGCCATGGTGAAATGCATAATTCAAAAGCAACTCTATTTTTTTTTATTTCTTCAAATAAATAGACAAACAAATCTATTTCCCCCTCTGCCCCCTGCAAAAGTCAATCACCAACCAGTAATGCAAAAATGACAGATTAAAGGACATCAGTGGCTTTGTACTTATATTTATTCTCTAAAACACCAATTAAGACAAATTTCTCTTTTTGAAATGGCTGCAATAACGTGATACTCCCAGATCACTTAATTCCCCTTGAAAATGTCAGTCACATGGACTGTTGAGGCAGTATATGCCAAAGGGTCAAAGCAGCTTGAGTAAGACAGAAGTTGACAATTTGTGGAATCCAGAGCCAGACGCAATCACTGTAAGAGCATGTGGAAAATAGTCATTGTCACTGCCATCTTTGCTCAAACAAAATGGCCTATTATGTGCTTATATTTACATTTCACAAAAAAAAAAAAAAAAAAAAAAAAAAAGTATTTATTTCACATATCCTTTTTGCTCTATTACAATTTTTTTTTCATTCGGATACTTACCGATTGGTTTCTTGAATGAACACAGAAACTATTCAAAATTTATTTGGAACCCTTTTTATATATGCAAATATATGAAAATAGGATGATCACAGAAAGTTTAGATTTTGTGCTGGGATGACAAATAAAGCCAGCAAACAAAATACAAACTAATAATAAACCGACAAAAGCAGGATACCATTTTTTTTTCTTACTGGATCATGGTAGCTAATAAACAATGACAAATCAGAAACATGCAATGTCTATGTCCAGTCCCACAGTGGTACACTTTCTTCTGCCCTCCACTTTTTATGTTAGCTACTCATGTTTCTGCCATTCCTTACCCTCTTTATTGTCAGTGAACACCCCTGCATGTCTTCCTCTTCCCTAATTTAATCCTTCATTTTGCATTGTCCTGTCACTTCTTCTCCTATGTGCTGACAACTGGATAGAAAATTGAGAACAGATGGAATTTAGGCTTTTTATTCTTTCAGCTGCCACCACAGCAATGTCTGTGGGATTAATTCTTGAAGGAAAGAGTACGTGTGCCATGCTACAGTCATAATCCTGTAGCATGTTAGTTACTCTCCATCTACAAAATGTGTAGATGATCTGCATGACAGAATGAAGCAGGGTCAGGACATGCAGTCTTGAGAGAGTTTGGTCTCTAAAAAGGAATGGGCTTCTATGCAGGCATATATTTATGGGTCAAATTTGCTTAGTATCTCAAGGAAAGGTCTAGAGGTTTATCCATCATTTCTCAATGGCATTTCCTGTCCACCACATAAATTGGTGGATGATTCCTTGTCGCGGATGAAAGTAGTAACACGGTAATGATTTAACAGGAAATCTAGATTAATAACTAACAGTACTTGATCTGACCTCAGTGCCAGGGAAGGTCATAGAGCATGTCATCTCGAGTGCCATTAAAAGTCATATAATGGACAACCAGGGCATCAGGCCTAGTCAGCATGGGTTTATGAAAGGCAGGTCCTGCCTGACAAACCTGATCTCCTTCTATGAGAAGATGGCCCGACTATTGGACAAGGGAAAAACTGTGGATGTTGTCTACCTGGATTTTCAAAAAGCATTCAACACAGTTCCCCATAGAATTCCTATAGAAAAACTGGCTGCCCATGGCCTGGATGAGCGAACGGTCTGCTGGGTCAAGCACTGGCTGGATGGACGGTCCCAGAGAATGATGGTCAATGGAGCTAAATCCAGCTGGTGGCCGGTCACAAGTGGTGTTCCTCAGGGCTCAGTGTTGGGACCATTTCTGTTTAACATCTTTATTGATGATCTTGATAAGGACATAGAGTGTATCATCAGAGAGTTCGCAGATGACACCAAGTTAAGCGGGAGTGTCGATCTGCGTGAAGATAGGGAGGCTCTACAGAGAGACTTGGATAGATTGGATCGGTGGGCCAACGTTAACGGGATGAGCTTCAACAAGGCCAAGTGCCAGGTCCTGCACTTGGGCCACAACAACCACATGCATTGCTACAGGCTTGGGGAGGTGTGGCTGCAGAGCTGTGTGGAAGAGAAGGATCTGGGGGTTCTAATTGACAAACAGCTGGACATGAGTCGGCAGTGAGCCCAGGTGGCCAAGAAAGCCAACGGCGTCCTGGCTTGTATTAGAAATAGTGTGACCAGCAGAAGTAGGGAGGTGATAGTCCCCCTGTACTCTGCACTGGTGAGGCCACACCTGGAGTATTGTGTCCAGTTTTGGGCACCTCAATACAAGAGAGATATTGAGGTGCTGGAGTGAGTGCAGAGGAGGGCAACGAAGCTGGTGAAGGGCCTGGAGAACAAATCCTATGGGGAGCGATTAAAGGAGCTGGGACTGTTCAGTTTGAGGAAGAGAAGGCTGAGGGGAGACCTCATCACGTTCTACAGCTACCTGAAAGGACATTGTAGAGAGGTTGGTGCTGGTCTCTTCTCACAGGTGATTAGTGACAGAACAAGAGGGAATGGCTTTAAACTACAACAGGGGAGGTTTAAACTGCATATGAGGAAAAAAATTTTCACAGAAAGAGTGGTCAGACAGTGGAATTGGCTACCCAGGGAGGTGGTGGAGTCACCATCCCTGGATGTGTTTAAGGGTCGTTTAGATAAGATGCTGGGGCATATGGTGTAGGGGAGAACTTTGTAGAGTAGGGCTGATGGTTGGACTCGATGATCCCAAGGGTCTTTTCCAACCTGAATGATTCTACGATTCTGTTATTCTATGATCATTACAAAATAATTCAGAAACTGTTATAAAAATAGTGACTTATCTACAGATTCTAAGATGACAAGATTCACACTAATTTACTTTATGGTATCTTAAATCTATACATATGTACATGCACATACACAAACAAAAACCATACGAACACACACAGAGACAAAAGGTTTTGGATCCAGTAGAGTGAACTATGTACCCACACATACCAGTAAGCAGAGAAAGAGTGGGTGAAAGAAGCTATTGATACCAAAAAGCCGGTTGAGGAAGAACTCTCTAAGACTCAGAACCAGAGTATTAGAAAGCAGGCATTCTTTATTGCAGCGCTGGGTGCACAGGGGATTGCTCCTCCACAAGCGTGAACACCTTGGAGCGAAAAGCGGCTCCTTTCTATAGTGTAAAGCGTTTACATATTCATTATAATTCTGAGAATAGGGAGAGATATTACAATTAGTTTTGAGAAATCATTAACATAAATCCCGTCCCAAGTACCTCTCTGTTGCGCCTGTGCAGTGGTTCCTGGTGGTCTTGGGCGGGGGTCTTCAGGATGAAGATTGAAGATGCCTCCTCTTCCTCTTGTGACTTTTCACCCAGTTAGCATTTCTATAGTCATGACAACTTAGCCTTCATTGAGTCCCCATTCCTTATCTGGGGACTCAGTAGTTGCAGCTCCTTCCTTATCTCAAGAGCCCCTCCTGCTGAGAGCCTATCCTGCTGAGAGCCTATCCTGCTGAAAGCCCACCCTTTTATTGCATTATCCTGCCTGACCAGTGTCTCTCTTAGTTGTCCTGCATCCATTTTGTTAAGGTTCCTCACTTCACTAGCTCAAAGTAAAATTTCCCTCCTCTCGAGTTTAGAGTAAATACTCACAATGACTTGGCATTTCTCAACAGGCGATAATTGAGACTCGAATGAGTTGAGTTCGCCCTGGCCTTCCATCAGCTCTGACAGCAGATGACACCTTAAAACAGCAGATGACACCTTAAGGGTTTTGATACCTAAGAGGTATCCCAGATCAGGGGAGATGCTGGTCACAGGCCCGCTGCAATCCAGGAGAGCTCAAAGGGTCTCCCTTGTGGTGGCCATTTATAGGGTTCAAAATAATTGAATTTTGTCAGATACCTTTTGCTCACGCCCAGTTCAAACAACCAAGTATTCTGGTTTCTTCCTTCCAGCAGTTGCACAAGAACTTGATGAATGTGCAACTCCATTATTGTTCCCATTTGACCACATCCCAGGCACAGGTGTGCCAGGCACTTAGGAGATAATGGGCTGTTATAACCCTTTCCAAGCAATCGGGAGGGCCAGGCTTGTTAAGTTCTGATTCACTGCCATTAGCAGTCCTTAGCTCGGGGGAGGTAGGTGGAATCACACCTAGCACCAAGCAGCCCAACAAGGAGGGGCGAGGAGGGGTGAGAATTGCACCATCACACTTCCCCATAAGATTAAAGCTTTTCGGTGCAAAGACAGCAGCTTTTCTCAGTGAAATTAAGGTTAGAATGCTATGAAAAAAGAACAGCAGCAGCAACTGCTGTAAAAAATTTCCAACTAAATAGTTTAAAACTAATAAATTAAATAAAGCCTTCAAAAACAAAACATTAGGCCATCCTAAATGATAACATACCTTGTGAACATAGCAGTCTGAAGACATGAGGGTATAGTATGTGCAAATGTGCTCTGTGTAAAATGTGAATCTCCTATTTTTCTCACTGTCATAAGCAGTGTCTGGGTTTGTTTCAGAGTAAATAAAGACTCCTTTTTGAGACTCCCTATGGTGTACAAAAAACGATAACCAATTGAAATGAAGATATTAACAGTCAGAATCCAATATAACTGTTAAGCAGGTATTCTTTATTAGCAGCGCTGGGGTTGCCCTGGGGATTCTCTACCATAAGGGCTCCCACGATCTAGCAAGGGACATCAGTTTACATACACACAAATCATACATATTCATTGATTTCCTGGAAAGGGGTGTCTTATGATAATGAGTTCCCAGAATTCATTTACATAGTCTGAGCATGCATAGTAGAAATAGGGTGAGGGTCTTCAAAGTATGTAGTCTTCTTCATGGTGTCTGCTCTTTTCAGAGCATGCGCTGTGAAGTCCAGGTGTCTTCTTTCTAAATCAGCAAGATCAGCCTTCCTAGATGGTAACTCTGTGTCCTTTTGTTTGCGTTCCCCTTATCTTTTGCCCAAGTGCCCATTGAAGGCTTTGAGTCTGCTATCAGTGAGTTATATAAGGAGCATTTTACTTTTGTCTAGACAAACAAAGAGGCCTAGGGAAAACAGTTGAGGAGTCCTTGGGAAACAAACACAAGCAAAACTTTCATGCATCACAGTTTAGTATTAATCAGAAATTCATTGGTTTGAGCCCTTTCACAATCAAATGACAAGTACAGAGAACACCTCTTACAGTTTTTTCAAACTGATACAAAGAAATGATCACCTGCTTTGCAATTTATTTACTTATAGCAACTTATAATGATTTCTGAATATTGCTTAAGAATCCTGCTTGCCCTGACTGTTCTGTGGAAGCTTACCGAGGACTACTGTGTTCATCAAAACAAAGCAGTTTTCTGTGGAAACGTACCAAGAACTGCTATGTTCAGCAAAAAATAAGAGATATGTCCTTGGAAAGCAGATGTGTTCTAACAAGTTGAGTCTTTGTAGAGCATAGATAGCCATATATGGACAGTAGAAATTAGTATGCTAGTGCTTTTAGATAAGATAGAGGGGGTAAACTGGCTGGAACCACACTTGTTGTTCAAGAAATTGGCTAAAAGAATCTGCGCATGCGCTAAGGAAAAGTACAAGGTGAAGAAGCCTTCCTCCCAAAGACCCTCGAAGACACCCACCAGGAGGCAATGCGCAGGCACAAAGAGAACATAACTGCTGACACCAGCCTCTAGAACTAACCCAGCCTTACTTATGCATATGTATATTTGTATTATGTAATCCAATGAATATGTACATCCACACTCTATAAGTTTCTGGTAAAATGTGCTGTTGGTGTGCAAGTTTTGTGGAGAAATCCCCTTGCACCCCGGTGCCAGAGTAAACATACCTGCTGTATAACTCTCTCCGAGTTGTAGAGTCTGTTTCCATGAATCACAAACCACCACTAAAGAAATTCTTTCATATCTCCAGTTGCTTCTTATCATTACACAGATGATAATGTTGTCATCTTTTCTGACTGTTTGCAGCAAACTGAATCCTCTGTACTCCAGCATGAATATGTTCTGCCTTGATAAACTTCTAGGTCTTCTTCAGTTCTTTCCTGACTCAGAAAACCAGCTGTATGCAAACCCTGACACTCTTTCACTGTTGTTATGAAACAGATATATAGAGTAGTGCTGATGTGCAAACCATTTCAGATTAAATCTGAACAAATTGGGGTTTTTTGGTTTTCTTTTCTCAGACCAAGCCTTTCTAAGGAATTGAGACATTCACACACACACACTTGCATAGAAAAGAAAGGACTTAAAATTTGTCAGCACTAAAAAATTTTGCTTTGCAATCCCTGATGTTCCAATCCTTTCAGCTAAATACATAGTTAACTTCTCCTTACTACCCTCTCTTTTCCCTCCCTTCACTGCCAGTGACAAGGATTATAGCTTTGTATTTGCCTCCAGAAAGCTCCCCAGAGTCCAGGAGCAAACAAAAACATGTTTTGTTTGTAAATACAAAAGTTCCCTCATTATTTCTGTTATTGATTAATTCTAATTTAGTGGGAAATAACCACTTCTCAATTTTTAGTGATGAATAAAATTTTATTAGCAAGCGGCAAATGAGCAAAACAGCGCTGGGTGTGCCGGGAGTCTCTGCTCTACCAGGACACACACCTTACAGGACAGAACTGAGTCCCTTTATAGTGTAGGTTTCATCCATATTCATGATGGGTGTACCCTGAGGGGTCTGCAAAGGTGTAAACAAGTTTCCCGGGCTTTTCTCCTGTTTTCGCGGGCTTTTCTCAGGTTTCCGTCACAGAAGGGGGGATGACTCAGCACAAGTGTTTTTGTAGTGGCTTGAAGATGGGGGCCATTTTAGCTCCCTTCTAACAACTGATTTTAACAATAGAAACTATATACATATATCTTATTTCTTATTTACATAAGAGAATTACAAAACTGTTCGGCCACAACATCCTGACTACAACTTCTTTTTCCCCTTGAGATTTGAATAACAAATACCATATATGTTTTATTACAATTTCCATTCAAGCTTGGTTCCAGGTCAGGGCCAGATCCACATACTAAGCTGTAATATCTAAACTCTGACCTTTATACTATAGTTTAGATGGCAGACAACATCTTTAAAATTATAAATGACAGCATGTGGAAAGTATGGCTTCCCATTCATGTATGGATTTGCCAAAATAAAAAGCAAAACGTAGTAAGTGCAAGAGTAAAAAATAAAGCAGGAAAACTATTTATGTTAGAGCAATGAATTACAAAGATCTAAGAAGCATCTCCTGCTAATTGCCTAGGTAGTTCTTCAACAATGAATTCATCGTTGTTTGTATAGGCAAAAAAAAAAATAGATGAAATATCTCATCCCTAGGTGACCATAATTTAATACATTTAACAAATTAAAAAAATGAGAACAGCATTAATGCATCAAAGAGATACAAGGCAAAACAAGAAAAGCTCTGTCAAAGAAGATACTTTTAGGTTTTCCTAGAAAGCATGACTTTAACTTCAATTTCAAACTGAGTATTGTTATTTCTCTGTTTGCCTAAACTGAAACAATTCAATCTCAATTTTCTGAAAATTAAGCAAAGTACTAGCTGAAGTCAGTAGGATGTCAAAGTAGTTGTGGCTATTGTGGTAATAATCAGATAGACAAGTCTGAATAGAATTAATGGTCAAGTAAAAAGTAATAAGAAAAACTTCAGTCTCTTCAGATGCCAGAGCATATATAACATACAGGGAAAAAGCTATAAATTTCCCATACTGATAATAGTCCCCACAGAACCTATCTTCCACAAGTCAAGCTCTACAGAAACCTGGTCATCTCTTTGGTTCACCAAGTTAATCTCGCATCCACATAGAGGAATCCATCCTGATATTCAGTACAATTTTATGACTGTTTCTCTGCAGGTACCATTCTCTGTGAGGCATAGATCTTGAGAAATTCAAGGCATAAGGGACAGGTGAGAGCCAGTTGTCAGTCTTCACACGCATAAAAAATTTCAGATGCAGAGACTGTCAATCTTGAGAGAACGTTCTTTATACCTTTATTTTCTTATTTTAACACAAGATTTTGAACTGGAAAACACTTACTTATATTCCACTATATTTGGAAGAAATTAGACAGCCCCAATGAGACATATCAAATAGCAGAGCATTTTATATATGCTCAAGACCAGCATTTATCTTACGTTCTTTGCAACTAGCTCTCCAGCTTGAAGAGTTTTTCTAAGTGATGCATGATTAAGCATAATAATTTACATATTTAGATGTGTAAAACTATTCATATGACACAACTCAGAATGGTTTTGTTATTATTCCAGTATGTTTCCTTTCCAGGTTACTGGACAGTGCCAGAATCTCTGGAACGGGAAGTTTAAGCTAGTGCCAGTCTGAATTGATAAATCCACATTTTACAGGACATTTTATTTTTTATCCAAATACACACATGTCTGGAAATAAATGGAGACCATTTAACTCTGATTCAGATCTCATGGCTAGACGGCTACCCAGGAACTTCACAATGTGCTCACCCAACCTATGCTTCTGGGGGTGGGTTGCGTTAGTACGCTGACACCCATGATGTAAATACAGACAGTGAGAAATCTATGTCTACATAGCATTACATTTAACCTTCATAGATAAAAAGGGTTTTCATGATGGATTTTACATTAGTTTACAATTATTGTGTAATTACTAACTGTTGCTAGCTTGTTATTTACATTTTAGTTGCAGAAAGATCATGACTGAAACAGGGTTTGGAACAATGATCTGAATATTTTTGTGATGCAATATACTCCTTATTTGGTTTTGTATGTCTCTTCTGAACATAAAATCTTGGTCAAAAAGTTTATTTTGGTATAAAGACTTGAAAGGGAAATGTGAATATGTTTTGTGCTTGCTAGAAAGATCAAAACCACACCTTTTTTCTGCATCAGTTCTTAGCTCCTGAATTATTAGCTCTGCCAGCTGTTTCTATATCGACTAACACTAACTTGTTCACATTTGCTATTTTGAGATTTAATGTGCTGAATACACATTCATAAATCCACATTCTCCAAACTACTTAACAGACATTTTTTGAAAGACAACAGACCAGTGAAAATGACTAATGTAGTCATCTTACACTAAGAACATTGATACAAAATTAAGTAAAAAAAATTAACTTGAATGTAAGTGGTTTATAATTCCCATACATTAGTAACTGTCAGCACAGGTAATGGAACATGAGATGTTTAAAAATACATTATATCAACAAAGCACACATTCAAAATTACAAGCAAAGTCAAAGAAAAGAAAAAAAATCCTTAATCTGTTTTATACAGAAATAAAATACTTTGGTTGACAGCTGTACCAGAAACATACTGTCATACAAGCAAATGTTCTTTTCTCCAATGTCTGAAGAAAGTTGTCTTAAAAATATTTCAGTTACTGTAAATAGCTGAAAAGAGATGGAACAGTTGACAAATAGCCTTAAAGTGAGGGAAGGGATGGAAATTAGGTTATGACCTCTTTCAGACCTCTGCTTCTACCATCAGACCTGCAGATGGGCAAACCTCTGACAGGAGCTCAGTGGAAGAATATCAGAGGAGGAAGCTCTCCCTTAAGATAACAGGGGTTATTGCACGCTCTTTGCTCCATCTGAGATCTTTTTGCCATGGTTGAAGCAAACACTGCTGAGCAAGTACTTTAAGGAAACTAGGAAGAAGAACACAGAGCTCTAAGACAACTGTTTTTCATTTACAATCTCATTACAGGAAGCCAGGATGTCTTTTGCTCATTGGTGAGCAGAAAGACTAAAGGATCCTAGCTGTAGGCTGGAAAGAAATTGCAAGAAGGACACACTTAAGCTGTGAGTGGTCATAGAGATGGACTGAAAATGCAGAAATGGTGACCTGTACAGCCAGATTTATCATTTTCCTTGAACTTTTCTCTCCTCCTACTGAAGATGAAAAAAGTAGCTATCAAAAAAATACAGATCAGATAATTCCTACCCTTTGACTTTACTGCATGCTTTCTGCTGGAAAGTTAACTGATGATGCCAAAGGCATCTTCTAAATGTCAGTTGGAAGAATGTAATCAAAGGCTGAATTTAGCTTCTTGTTCCAAAAGACTACAATAATAGGTATTTCTTTTGTTTTAGCTTACAGTGAAATTTAGATCTCTTGCCTAGAAGTAGAGGAGAAATAAAATGGGAGGTACTTCTTAAATTTAGCTTATAAACTCATATTTGTTCTTTCAGCATTCCCTAACATGCTAACTCTTACATGGCATCTATCAAAAATTGACTACAGTTATTTAATAGCACTATTGGTAATAAACTTGGCATTCTCTCTATTCCACTCTGCAGTATTATGAAATACCCTCTAGAGACATCTCTCTCTTTTCCATTGACGGGAAAGAGAAACTAAAGCAAGCCTTTTCATGGCTCATTGTTTAACCAGCTAAAACTATGATGCTAAAATGAGGGGTTTAGTTTTAAAATCTTCAGAAGCAACTAGTGAATTGAAATATTTATATTTCTCTGTACATACCTCATGAAACTTAGTAAGAGATTTGATTTTCATAGGTGAAGTGTCACGATGGTTTATTAAAAAGCATTACTCATCATATGTCTGAGTAAACCATTCAAGAACAGAGGTACTGTCAAATGACTAGTGGCTTTAAAAGAAAAACCCTGACATATAACATTCTATCTGGGACAGTATCACTTCTGTTTTCCTTTATTTTTGTATTGGGATCTACAACTGCCTTTGAAGTCCCCTTTCTCATAGACCTTTGACTTGGAGTCAGGGGTGTGCATATGCATACACTGTCAGTTTTGAACAAAACACAGCACGGCCATAATCTTTTCACTCATAGGATTCATAGATGTTACCAAGCATTGTAACCATAGTTCTTTTTCAACATCTAAGTGTTGAAAATGAGCAGCCATGCGCTTTCCTTTATACTGTCTGTCTTTGCAAACTGGCTGGTTTTGATGGGACATCTTCAAGTTAGTTCACTTGCTGGTATTATTCTCTTTGTTCTTCTTAAGTTTTGGAGACATAGGGTAGTCTTCTCTCTCCAGGTTTAATTTGGACAAGTCAGCCAGTACTTCTTCCTTATGTTTTTGGCTTGAAGATACTCAGGGCTGTTTCAGTGCAGGCCAGAATTTATTCAGCCAAATGATGACTTCTGGGTATAAAGATCCTGGACCGTAGACTAATTTCTAATGCCAACCAATCAGCTACCCACTTGTTCTTTTTCTACCTGCCAGACTTGTGTAAGTCAGCTGGCAGCACTTCAGTCTACTTGGGGTTTGAGAAATCTGGAAGTTCAGTTAAAAGAACAATGCAACCTCAGGGACATGAAAAAACTATTCAAACAAGACTTTCACTTGCTGTAACTTAGCTAGTCTGGCATGGAGCACCACTTGACAATATTTACATCCCCTCAGTTCTTGTAATTAGGAACCCAGTTCTCAAATCCAAGTTCAACTTCTGAGGACGAGACAAAGGACAGAGCTTCATGAACGCTAGACTTGCATTAAGTTCTCAGTTCATACAGGCATGTATATGTGTGTGTGCCTGTGGATATATGTTTACATTTTTGAAATCATGAGAGGGACTGTTTCCAGGCCAAGATGCCTTCCCATATCTTTTCAGAGTCCTTTTCCTGCATCTAAACCTGTTTTGCTTTCTGACTGTTTCACAAATCGTCTCCACTTCCATCTGTTTGCACAAAAATCCCTGTGATTTAAATGATGCTTTATTATAGAAGACATGGTGAACAACTGTGATTATGCCTCCTGTTGATGGGTTAGCAGCTGTCCTGTCTTTGGCACTGGATTCCTGATTGTAATATCTATATTTAGACTCATGGTGTGAGATTTCTCTATTTTGCTCATTTTTAAAAAGAAGCAGTATATCTTTAATGAACTAAAATAAAATTTCCAAATGTATTTATTTGGCATTAAATGTATAGGTGGTCAGAGCTGGAGTCTTGTCATCACATAAATCACTAAGTAACACAAAAGATTGCACATTGGGCTGACCCTGTGCATAGGGTTGCTTTCACTCTTTCAGCATACTTATTATTTTATCTCCCACAAAATATGTTATGGATTTTATAGATTTCAAAGATAATATTTTATACCTTCTTTTGACCTTCTTTTGGATGATTTTGCTGGCCTTCTGCAAAAGTACAGACAGTGAATGAAGACAGAAGAAATCTTGCTTAAGAATATTAACTGAGATGTAACAGCTTCTTTTTCCATGATAGGCAGTCTAACTCATATGGTAAAATAATTTCATAGTTCTTTACTTAAGAAAGGAATCAAGTGTTAATATACCTCTGCTTCATACAGGTTCTTAAGTCATGCCTTTCTTCATATTTCTCTGATTCCCAGACATCATACAAATGTGTGAAATATATATACATTTGTGTGATGGGGTAGAGTAAATATTAAATCCTGAAAAGAGAGACTTGACAGTTTGAAGTCTATTGATGCAACATGAGTTCTGTATTGAGGACTGGATTTGGCATTTTTCTTTATTCAAGGTTTGTTTGTTTACATACAATGCTGATCTGTGGAATGGCTAAATTTGTTCTTAAATTACTGATGTAAAGGTAATGCTATATTCATTTCCAAATAGGCTTGGTTTCATTGATGTCACACTTTTCCATTAGTTAGAAATATACAGCTGTTTAATTGTATCTCTCTTGTTAAACAGTGCTTTAGATTAAAATGAAGATTGGTTTTGAAAACGTGTTTATCACATGAATCTCAATACGTAACAGTAAAAGGTTAGCAATATAATGAAAATCAAGATTCTCATGGAATCTACAGTTCCTTGTCAAAGGTACTTCTACTGGAAAAGGACGTGTATGCCTACATGCATGCTCTGTCATTGCCAAAGTAATCAGTTAAAAACTGATTTTAATCTTTAGGTTCATACTGATAATAGCTGTGACACATTTTATTTTCCCTTGCTCTCCAGAATATCAATGAGATCATGAGATTTCATGATAATGGGATCATGTTGAAGGCTACAGACAGACAAGTGGGATTTTTCCTTTCCTTTCCTTTTCCAAATTTTGACAAACAACATTTTAAAAAGTCAAATGGTAGGATCCTCCATACACACAGCAGTTTAATTATAAATAAAGCTGCGTAATTCCAGTGAGTGATAGTCCACATTTTGTCATACTCTCCTGCACACCTAAGAATTTGCTGAAGAGAAAAACTAATTTAAAAATAATAAGGTAGAATTCTCAACTGATTAATCACTAATCTCTGTCCTAAATACACTTCTTTCTCATGCACGCACAAAATCTTGACCTTCATTTTTTTGTTGGTTGATTGGGTTTTTTGTTTGGTTTTTTTTTTTGTTTGTTTGCTTGTTTTTTAATACAGGTTATCTACAGATACATCTGTGTTCCAAAGAATAATCACAGAATGTAGGCAATTGTATAAGTATTTAGAGTCTGCTTGGGAGTTAGAAGATGTATGATGTAGAAATAACTGGGGCAGACAATACACAACATATTCATAGTTTACTGTTAGATTGGTGTTGTGGTTTAACCCCAGCCAGCATCTAAACACCACACAGTCACTTGCTCACTCCACCACAGTGGGATGGGGAAGAGAATTGGAAACGTAAAAGTGAGAAAACTCATGAGTTAATAGGTAAAGCAAAAGCCATGCACGAAAGCAAAGCAAAACAAGGAATTCATACACCACTTCCCATCATGAGGTAGGTTTCAGCCATCTCCAGAAAAGCATCGCTCCATCATGTGTAAGAGTTACTTGGGAAGATAAATGCCATCACTCCAAACGTCCCCCCTTTCCTTCTTCTTCCCCCAGCTTTATGTGTTGAGGACAACGTCATATCATCTGGGATATCCCTTTGGTTGGTTAAGGTCAGGTGTCCCATCTGTGTCCCCTCGCGAATTCTTATGTACCCCCAGCCTACTCATTGGTAGGGTGGTGTGAGAAGCAGAAAAGGCCTTGGTCCTCTATAAGCACTACTCAGCAATAACAAAAACATCCTTGTGTTATCAACACTGTTTTCAGCACAAATCCAAAACATAGCCCCATACCAGATGTTATGAAGAAAATTAACTCTATCCCAGTCAAAACCAGAAAAACTGGCAATTGGAAATCAGTTTAACATTTAGTGCATGGAAGATATTAGAGATTATGCAGGCATATGTGTTAATAAATAACTAGTATGTTAACTGTCATCTTCATTCTGGGACACAAAATTAAACCACAGTATGATGTGAACAACATATAGAGAAAATGCCAAAAGTTGTTCTGTTGATGAATTTAATGTAAAAGATATAGTGCAGCATCAATGCTGAGAAATAGGTTCAGAGATTTAGTTTAGCCATATTTTTTTTTACTGTCTGATAGCCATCAGCTATTGCTTTTGTAGTATCATGGAGAATGGAGTTACCACAGTAAACTAGAATATAACCTGAAGAACTTTCAAAGCAAATATTCCATATATCCGCGTGCTATATATACTTAGTTAAGTAATTCCATGTGATTTTATACTTACTTTACATTACTATTGTGTCTCCAGCTTTAAAGGCTTCTGCCATGTATCTTTGCTTTTAAGGACTATTGACACTACAAAACGACCTGACTTCTAATGTCTGTTGCTTTATCTCCACATCATTTGTGTGCAAGTGGTGGTAGCAGTTCAGACACAATGACCTTTATCAGGGATTATTATGAAGTAAAAGTGTCTTTAAAAAATTTAAACTGTGTCTTTTCTTGAATACAAAATACTTTCATGAGAAAGGTTGTTTGTGGCTGAAATGCTGGGTCTATGCTCTAGTACAGACTGTCTCTGGAGATGAGAAATAAAATTATACCCAGACCATTACTTTTAAAGAGTTTTCTTCCTCACCTGTTATGTTCTGAGATTCCCTCTCCATTAGCTATCTAGCTTTTCTTACTAGAACAGATGATCAGGTGTTATATATACAAAAACTAGATGTCAGAATGTTGTTCGTTTTTTCTGTGGACTAATTTCTTTAATGTAGACCTTGTTTCCCTTACACAGAATCCATAACCTGTAATCAGTGGGAAATTATGAGTCCATATATATATGGATTCGTATCTCCATGTATATTGGGCAGACATCTTTGAAGTGCCTGTAACACCAGTGAATAATAAACTATTCGCAGTTTATTGGAATAAAACCTCCAAACCCACAACCAAAACCCCAAACCACTATAAGTAGTATTAGGGAAAATGGCACTGCTTAACCGTAGTATACATATGCAGGACAACCAAAAGATCAGGCCCAGTCAGCATGGGTTTATGAAAGGCAGGTCCTGCTTGACAAACCTGATCTCCTTCTATGGCAGGGTGACCTACTTATTGGATGAGGGAAAGGCTGTGGATGTTGTCTACCTTGACTTCAGTAAGGCCTTTGACACCGTTTCCCACAGCATTCTCCTGGTGAAACTGGTTGCTCATGGCTTGGATGGGCTGTGATGGTTTAGCCTCTGCTGGGGTCTGAGACCACGTGGCCGCTGTCCCTCCCCCACAAAGGGAGTGAAATACAAAGCCCCAAGACTGAAATAAGGAAAGGTTTAATACAACAATGCAATAGCAACACAACAAACAACAGCAACAACAATAACAGTAATAGTGATAGCAATGAACAGAGCAAAATAGCTACCAAATACAGCAGTTTGAAGCACGATGTACAAAACCACGAGTGCACCGCGCTCCGCGCCAGGAAAATGTCCAGGATGTGACGTCCGCATGGTATCTGAATAACCCGGCTAGAGCTCCCCCCCACTGCTGGGGAAACTTAACCCTATCCTGGTTAAACCAGGACATGGGCACACACTTTGCTGGGTAAAAAACTGGCTGGATGGCCGGGCCCAAAGACTTGTGGTGAATGGAGTTAAATCCACTTGGCGGCCGGTCACGAGTGGTGTCCCCCAGGGCTCATCTTTGGGGCCACTCCTGTTTAACATCTTTATTGATGATCTAGATGAGGGGATCGAGTGCACCCTCAGTAAGTTTGCAGATGACACCAAGTTGGGTGGGAGTGTTGATCTGCCCGAGGGTAAGGAGGGTCTGCAGAGAGACCTGGACAGGCTGGAGCAATGGGCTAAGGCCAGCTGGAGGAGTTTCAATAAGGCCAAATGCCGGGTTCTGCACTTGGGCCACAACAACCCCCAGCAGCGCTACAGGCTTGGGGAGGAGTGGCTGGAGAGCTGCCAGTCAGAGAGGGACCTGGGGGTGTTGATTGACAGCCGGCTGAACATGAGGCAGCAGTATGCCCAAGTGGCCAAGAAGGCCAATGGCATCCTGTCTTATATCAGAAACAGCGTGGCCAGCAGGGACAGGAAAGTGATTTTACCCCTGTACTTGGCACTGGTGAGGCCGCATCTCGATTACTGTGTTCAGTTTTGGGCCCCTCACTACAAAAAGGACATTGAATTACTCGAGCGTGTCCAAAGAAGGGCAATGAAGCTGGTGAAGGGTCTGGAGCACAGGTCGTATGAGGAGCGGCTGAGGGAACTGGGGGTGTTTAGTCTGGAGAAGAGGAGGCTGAGGGGAGACCTCATCACCCTCTACAACTACCTGAAAGGATGTTGCAGAGACCTGGGGATGAGTCTCTTTAACCAAGTAACAAGCGACAGGACAAGAGGGAATGGCCTCAAGTTGCACCAGGGAAGGGTTAGACTCGATATTAGGAAGTATTTCTTTACAGAATGGGTTGTTAGGCGATGGAATGGGCTGCCCAGGGCAGTGGTGGAGTCCCCATCCCTGGAGGTGTTTAAGAGTCGGTTTGACATAGAGCTGAGGGATATGGTGTAGTTGAGAACAGTCAGTGTTAGCTTAACGGTTGGACTAAATGATCTTCAAGGTCCTTTCCAACCTAGATGATTCTGTGATTCTATGATTCTATACAAATAGCCATTTAATTAATCTTTAACTATATTTTAGCCACTGGCCACGTAAATGAAAAGCATTGCAAATGCCTTGAAATTGTAAACTAACTACATGTTGATTTCTTTCTTCTTTTAAGCCTCAGACTGTTTTTCAGTGTTTGAAATTGTAATTACCTTGAACTGTTTGACAATACTAAACACAACTGCTTAGTAAGCAGACTGCACAATTTCAGTGGCAACTCTCCACACAGGGGCTTATCCAAATCTCTAATCCCACTGATTTTCATGGATTTTTGAAATACGTGCTTGCTGCATATGAACTATTGAATAGATGGTGTTGGTATACAGTAACTCACGTGGTTCAGGTGAATGAATTGTACTTGTGCAGTCTGGATGTATGTCACAGTCAAAATGTTATTTGGAGTACTTGGAGTGCTGTATTCCTCCTGAAAGCACAGTCTAATTTATTCACCCTTGAAAATATGCTACAAAGTACAAGTGAAAAAGCTGTCATTGTGTTAAGGAGAGTAAAGGATTAAATCTTTTCCTGTTTTTGTCCAGGGGAAGCAAAATATCTCCAATTATCTTTTCTTGCACTCTGGTTACAAAAATATTATCTGTTATGTTCTTTTTGGCTTATAGAGGCTTAGTCATGCTTAAATTGTTAAAGGTTTACATTTGTGTAATTTATATAATACAAAGCCAGAGGAATATAGAGGTGAATTGGAGTATATAATTAATCAGAGTCTTGCTTTTTAACACACACACAAAAAAAAAAATATGGAAAATTTCATCCATGGCAAAAACATAAAACAAGTTTTCATTATGCATTTCAATGCTTATTTTAGATGCTGTCAGTTTATTAAAAGTCCTTCATTACTAAAATGCCCTGTGATATTAAGAATGATGAAAAAATTACCTTGTGCCCTGACAAAACAGAAAATCAGCTACATAAAATGCTATCAACCACTAGCATTTCCATCCATGGTGATCTCAAATTGAATAGGAAAAAAGAATTGTAATAGGCAAAAAAATTCTATGCATTACTATGTCTATATCTGCTTATGGGACATCAGTCTGTTTTATGTCTGTGCAGTACTCTACTATAAACTGATTGAAGAGTTATATTTCAATTATTTTATTCCTGAAGTACTGGGATTAATGGTGATTGTAAATAATTTATTCAGTACCATAATATCCAGGGAAAAGAACTTTTCTGAATCAGATAGCACTTACAACATGTATCAAATGTCAAAATACAACTTAAGGTGACTCTAAATTATGAAAATAACTGCCTCTACAAATAGGACTTTGAGAGCTTATTATGTTTTTTGTTTAAAGTGTCATGTTGGCTAGATCATGTTAGAAAAGTAAAGAAATAATTAAAATCCATTTTTCAAAGTTCTTTCGGGTATGCTTTTCAAGTATGAAAAAATACAGTTCAGAAGAATTCTTTAAAAAATTTAGATTAAGTAAGTGCGAAAAAATATGCAAGGCAAAAAAAGTCTGTGAAAAACTCTGCTTCATAATGATGGATATATTTATTCACTTCTAAAGCAGTAACTCGATTGTGACTGCTGTTAGCATAGCGAGAAATTGTAAGATTTTTCCACTGCACTACTATAGTTCAACTCAAGCACATTGGCTGTAAACTATGTCATCTAAATACCCAGTTTAACAATATTTTGTATTAGCAACTGAGAAAACAAATGGTTTTCCTTAGTGAAATTTTATTTCTTCATGTTATAACCCATTATTTTCATGCAATAGCACAGTTAAAAACATTCCAGAAACGGTCAGGTTATTTGACAGATTTACATGTGAAGCCAAATGGACAGACACAAATCAGCCAGATGTTTTTACACTGGAACCCCACACATTTATTCTGGCCTTTCACCACTTAATATTTTTATCACAGATATATAAGAGAATGGCAAATCACCATTAATGTTTATAAATGACTCAAGGATTGTCAGGAAAAAAGAGGGAAATTAATAAATCAAGTCAATCTACAAACATGTCAAGTATAGCTAAATGCAAGATCTACCTGTAGGACTGATGAACATAGGCCATTCTTTTAAAGTGGAGGATTTCAGCTTGGGAAGCAGTAACTCTTAAAGTTTAGGAGGTAAGTAAATAAAAGCTGACCACAAATGTCCACTGTACCCAAAAAACTACTGGAACCCTTGTTTGTATAAGCAACAGTCTTGCTAGACACAAGTTGATTTTCTTATCTATTTTGAAATTGTGGGACTGTTCTTGGATATATCAGTTCTAGGTGTGATGGCCATAAGTAGTGGCGAAAATTCATAAAGACTCAGGAGAAAATGTGAAGGGGTAGAAAACATATGGATAGAATTGCTGAATGTGTAAGAAGTACATAAAGTGACAATATGAAGGTGAGCAAAATCTGTAACTACTTACATGAACAGAAATATAATATTAAATAGTCAACTTAGTAAATTGAATTTAAGCTAAATTTACACAAATATATTCCATCAGTAAACTGCATTTTATTTAGCATTGTTAACCAACAGAACTTGCATGATTTCAGATGAATTCTGCATGAGCAATTTTTAAACCAAGACAAAATACTTATCTAAAAGCGAAACTCCAGTTCAAATAAGAATTGATGTGAAGAGCACCTAAGGCATGTGTTACACTGTGGTGGTTTGACCTTGGCTAAATGCCAGGTACCCACCAAGTCGCTCTATCACTTCCCTCCCCTTCCCCTTTTTTTTCTCAACAGGGCAAAGAGGGGAAAGAAAATAAGATAGGAAAAAACCCCAACCCTTGTGGGTAAAACAAAAGCAATTTTAATATAAGCAAAGCGAAGCAAAGGTCTGCACAAGGAAGCAAAAAAAAAAAGAAAACAGATTTATTCTCTACTTCCCATTATCAGGTGATGTCTGGCCTTCTCAGGAAGCAGGGCTCCAATACGCGTAGTGGTTGCCTCGGAGGACCAAGGGTGACCCCACCCCCTTCCTCCTTTTTCCCAGCTTTATACTCGAGCAGACGTCATATGGTCTGGAATATCCCTTTGGTCAGTTCGGGTCAGCTGTCCTGGTTGTGTCCCCTCACAAGATCTTGCCCACCCCGTCCCACTGCAGGGGGGGGGAAATGTCGGAAAGAGCCTTGGTGCTGTGTAAGCACTACTCAGCAGTAACCACAACACCAGTGTGCTATCAACACCCTGCCAGCTCCCAACACCAAACACAGCACCATGAGGGCTGCTATAGGGGAAAACCAATGCCGGCTCAGCCAGACCCAGTACATACACAAAAGGTCAAACTAGTGTTCTGACCTTATAACCTATACAATTGGTGAATTACTTCAGAGAACTTCTTGTATCTGATAATATGTTCTCTATCTGTACAACAAAGGAAGAAAATTATGCTACAATACGTGAACCATGGGACCTTGACAGGCTTGAGATGAACCCTGACAAATTGAGAAGTGAGCACATGTGAACGCCATGAAGTTCTACGAGGCCAAGTACAAGGTTCTGCATCTAGGTCAGGGAAGTCACAGAATGATTTGAGTTGGAAAAGACTTTTAAAGATCATCTAGTCCAACCTCCCATGTCACAGGCAGGGACATTTTCCATTAGATTAGATTGCTCAAAGCTCCATCTAACCTGATCTTGAACACTTCAAGGGCTGGGGCATCTGTAACTTCTCTGGGCAACCTATTGGACATTTGCCAATATCAGTAGAGAGTCGGTAATGAACTGGTTGAGAGCAGCCCTGCTGAGAAGGACTTGGGGATACTGGTGGATGAAAAATTGGATATGAGCTGCCAATGTGCCCAGAAAGCCAATCATATCCTGGGCTGCATAAAAAGAAGTGTGGCCAGCAGATCAAGGGAGGTGATTCTCCCTCTTTGCTCTCATGAGACCCCACCTGGAGCACTGCATCTAGCTCTGGGGTCTCCAATACATGGAAGACATGGATCTGTTAGAAAGGGTCCAGATGAGGACCACAAAAATGATCAGAGGGCTCAAACACCTCTCTTATGAAGAAAGGCTGAGTTAGTTGAAGTTACTCAGCCTGGAGAAGAAAAGGCTCTGGGGAGACCTTATTGTGGCCTTTTAATATATAAAGGGGACTTAGAAGAAAGATGGAGGGAGGCTTTTTACCAAGGCCTGTAGTGACAGAACAAGGGACAATGGTTTTTAGCTGAAAGAAGGTAGACTTAGGTTGGATATAAGGAAGTAATTTTTTATTATGAGAGTGGTGAGACATTAGAACAGGTTGCCTGGAGCTGTTGTGGATGCCCCAGCATTAGAGGCATTCAAGGCCAGGTTGGATAGGGCTTTGAGCAACCTGGTCAAGTGAAAGATGTCCCTGCCCATGGCAGAGGGGTTGGACTAGATGACCTCTGAAGGTCCCTTCCAACACAAACCATTCTATGAACATATGATTCTAATACTGCAATGAGACATGATTGTTGTTCACAGCAATAGAACAACTCATTTGTACATATAAGTAATTTTCTTGTTCTAATTACTAATTATTACTGAAAGTATAACCTTACTAAAAATAATAGCATTTAGAACATAAAAAAGTACTTGACTAGATGACTATTTAAGATGTTTAAAACATGTATGACTTTTCTGCTGAAAAATTCCACTATTTCATGGACAGGTCCTCTTCAGAGTGCTGGAGAGGAAATTATACTAGAAAGAAAAAAAGAATGACTTGATATTATTATCTCCGTATGCTTATGCTAGATTATTGGTAGACCTTTACTAAATGAAATACCAGGGATAAATAAGCTTTAACTTGAAATCGATACTATTGATTTGAAGGCTTATAGAGAGATTAATCTTTGCAGTCATTTTAAACTGTGCCTTGTTTTTTCAGCAGTACTATGCTTAAAGGCTTTAGAAATGCTTGTTGAGTTTGACAATATGAATCATGTACTGGTCTAAGCTGATTATTGAAAACTAAAAAGTAAAATAAATAAAGATAGTGACAAGATACTTCTACTATATAATAAATTACTTGTTAAGGAAAAAAAAACAAAACAAAACAAACAACCAAGCAAGATGCATAGAATAATTTATGGCTGTTAAACATCACGAGAAATTACATGGAACTGTTAGACCAGTATATAATCAAAACTATAATAAAATTAAAAATATTGTCTGGATACTAATAAACAGCTAATGAAGCAGTCACTGGAATCCTAAATCCATACATCATTCTGCACATGCTTTATGTGTGTTTTATTCAGCCATTATTTAGAGGATTGTGTGAGATTGTTCCTAGAATTTCTCATATTTTACATTTAATTAAAAATTATCTTGGCTTATGCTGCAATCAGTTGAACGTTAGGAAAGAAGTAGTGAAATACGAGTATGGTGTTTTATTTTTCTAGTGGTTAATCTCACTAGCCTTAGTTTTTCTCTCCAAAATTATTGGAAACTATTTCCAGAAACCTGGCTCTGTGAAACCAAGGAGCAGATTTCTAAATGAGTGAATTTTCTTTCCTTGAGCTTTGAGTGAGCAGGTAAGACAGCAGAAGAAGGGGGAGGGAGGTATTTATTAGACTGAGGCAGGCTATCCAAGATGAGATATGGTCCAAACCACTATTTTTTTCACTGTTAGTTTGCATGGTACTGTCAAGACATGGGACCAAAAGAAACAGATAGCAAGTAAAACTTAATCTGGGCAAATACTTCTTTATGCTTATGAAGAAAACCAGCAGGATAATTTAAGAACTATGTGGAATCCTGAAATGGGACTAGGAAAGAAATAGGAGAGTAGCCCTTTTATAAAAGGAGTCATAGGATGGTAAGCTATATCCAACCTACTTAGTTTCAGCAATAGTCCTATCTTTTAGTCAGGCTCAGACTTCAGATTCTCTCTACCAGTACAATTCTTCTCAAGGATGTTGCCCATTTGCAAAGTTGTTTTTAATTTGATATCCTTTCATTGCCTTAGCCTAGGGTGTTACTCTCGTCCTCTTTTTCAAAGGCTCACAGAACTTTTCTGCTCCCAACAATCTCTAGGACACTAGAGGTGACTATGGTGACTACAAACAACCCATTTCAGTTTCTCCCTTTTCTTTCTACCACAGAAATTTCATCCACCTCCAGTAGTGCTTGATAAACTGAAGTAAACAATATGTAGCGTTATTATTCTCTCAAAGTAATAATGTTGACATTTCTCTAGCCATTCCCTTCCTAGCATATTGAATGGTCTTTGTTTCCCACTTTTCCACATTGTCTGATCCTTCAGATTGCTACAATGCTATTTCTGCAAAGTAAGTACAAATGGGAAGGTCTGCAGAACAGGAATTACTCTGTTCATTGCTATGTTCTTGTATTTCCCAATTACCACAGATCTGCAATTGTATTTGGAATTGTCAGAAGTATTTTAAAAAGGCATTAAGTATTTTGGGAAGATGAGCTTTCTGTGGTTAAGCTGATTACAAACCACTAATGCCTCAGAATCAGAACAGCTGGGGCTGGAAGCACTGGAAATCTCTAGTCTAGTCCCCTGAATAAAGCAGGGACAACTAGATCAGGTTACTCAGGACCGCAGCCAATCGGGTTCTGCAGATCTGCACTGTTTGCCTCAGTTAAAAACCTCTTTCATATGCTATCATGGACCAAAAATACCCCACCAGTTTTGAATCTCCCTCTGCTCAGCCATCTCTTTGCTCTAGCCTTGCTTGGGGTGTCTCTTTGCTTTGCCTCTGCTCAGCTGTCCCTTTGCTCCAGCCCCTGCTCAGCTATCTCTTCACTCTAGTCCCTGCTCAGGTATATCTTTGGTCTAGTCCTTCTCAGGCATCTCTGTCCTAGTCCTTGATTGAACCTCTCTTTGCCCCTGACTGCTTGGGCTGCTCCTGCAGCCTTGCTCTGAAGACTATTCCTCTGCTGTGTTTCTTTTCTCTCCATGACACTTCTTTTCTTCTGCATCTCTCTCCTGATACATAGCCCCTCCTAACCTAGCATCTCTCTTATTTTCCCCTTGCCCCCACTCAGGTGTCTCTCCTGCCTTGGGGTTGTCTATCGCATCTTGTCTAGAGATTACTGACCTTCCTTACATATATTTTTGCAGAGGTACCATACAATCCTCTGATGGGTACAGTTTGGTGTGCTGTGTCTTAGTTTTGTCCATAGCAGAGCTATGTCGTTGTGAGTGGCTCAGGGCAGTCCCAGAACTCCTTCTGCACAGGTCACCACTGCAGTACCTCACTCACGACCAAAACCTGCTGGTTATGCCTAGCATATGTTTAAATGGAATGTCTTTCATTTCAATTTGAACCCATTGACTTTTATTCTGTCACTTGCCTCCCCAGCCTTGTAAGTCCAATTCCTTGGTGGATCAGAAGTCTAAGAGGAGTTTAGAGAAGAAAGTGACCAGACTACTGGTAAAGCAGACAGGCATATGAACACATTCTTTCAAACAGATGATCCATGATTTACCATATGGGTCTTATGCAATATATGGAAAATCAGCTATTCAATATCATGAAGCTTCTGTCAAGACACATGAAGACATGGATGTGGCTTGATGAGCTCTCCAGAAGGTTTGGGGGCCTAACCTATCTTGTTAACTGAAACAGGCTTGTGTCTGAGATTTTCCAAGCTCAATGCTTCTTACTCAGTTTCAGCTCTAAGGATCATAGAATCATAGAATGGTTTGCATTGAAAGGGACCTTAAAGATCATCTAGTTCCAACCCCCCTGCCATGGGCAGGGACACCTTCCACTAGATCAGGCTGCTCAAAGCCCTGTCCAACCTGGTCTTGAACACTTCTCCTTCCAGGGAGGGGGCATTCACAACTTCTCCAGGCAATCTGTTCCAGGGTCTCACTACACTCACAGTAATGAATTTCTTCATTTTATCTAATCTAAATCTACCTTCTTTCAGTTTAAAACCATTACCCCTTGTCCTATCGCTACACTCTCTGATAAAGAGTCCCTCTCCATCTTTCCTGTAGGCCCCCTTTGAGTCCTGGAAACCTGCTATGGAGCCTTCTCTTCTCCAGGCTGAACAACCCCAACTCTCTCAGACTGTCCTCATAAAGAAGGTGCTCCAACCACCTGATCATCTTTGTGGCCTCCTCTGGACTCACTCCAAGAGGTCCACGTCCTTCTTATGTTGGGGGCCCCAGATCTGAACACAATACTCCAAGTGGGGTCTCATAACAGCAGAGCAGAGGGGATCTTCTTCCTGTTTTCACTTATAGTCTGCTTCAGCCTAATGATATGACTTTGGTGGTCCTTAAGAATCTGCTTCCTTAAACGTTATTTTATATACAATCAAAGTGCCACAAAAGACATTTACAAAAATTGGATAAATGCATATTGCTCCTTGAACTGAATTTATTATACATAATACATTTATTATATATTATACAACTGCTGTAGCACTCCTTTCCCTCTTTTATACCTAGTTATGTAGTGTGCTTACCTGTGTATTGTTAGTACTTTGTCAAGTACTTTTACTGAGGTGCAGAATCTTTTAAATTAATTTCCAGTCTTGGAGGTTTTTTTCTATATGTAGTAGTCTTAAAGGCTGTTCTCCTCTCTCCTTCCAGGGACATGGGGTACTCTTATGATTAGATCAAATGAATGAATCAAATAAGCACAAAAAAAGTTTAATTTTGTAGCCTATGAAAATTTAAATTGTAATTATGTACTTTTGTGTTAATTAGCACTTAATCTGTTATAACTACTGCACAATAGCAACAAAAAATCCAACTACTCTGTTTATTATTTGTAGTGATAGTTTCACATCCATGTCTCATTATTCCAGCATTTGGGCTCCATGGAAACAGAGCTATGAACCCAGAAAGTTTGACTCAATGTTCCATTTTATCCTCAAAAAATTTTTTTGAACAGAAACCTTACCTACTCTTTACAGACACTAAATATCTTAAAGAGAAAGCATCTGTGGTCCTTATCATGTGATATTAGTGGTAGGTCCCTAGGCATAAATTTAGGCATAAATTCAGATCTGCTGGCTTTACAGATTTCTCTGTCTATGGTGTTCAGACTTCTGCATGTCTCTCCAGGGAAAGGGCAGCAGTCCTGAAAACTAAACTACTCCTTTCCCTTCATATTGGTTGCCCTTTCCTTTTATTCTTCCTCACAATTACTGAGGGCTGCCAATCATTATTACTATATGTAGCAAGGGACTTGTTCTCCTTCTGAATGTAAGGGCATGTTTCCTCTTCAAATTCATCTCTCAGCAAAAGGTGAGGAACCCTGGTGAAGTGAGGACAAAGGTTTCACATAGTTTACAAGTGTCAAGCAGCTAAGACCTAATGCCTTTGTATCTCCCTGATCTTCTTGTTCCCCCTTCCTCCCTTCATCTTCAACCTGAGTGCATATGAAGTTCTTATGTGTGATTTTCACTTCTCACTTGTGAGAAGTAAAAAGAAAGTTCATCTCCAGCATGTGCTGTAAATCAGGAAGATAGTCTAAAGAGGATTAAAAGATAAGGATACAAGTGGATCTCTGGACTGTTAATGGACAAGTTTTATGGGCTGTGAGGAGGAGCTGAAGGCCAGCATTCCTGGATCGTGATGACAACAATCATGATTAAGGAAGGAAAAGAGGAAAACTTGCAGATTAAATGTGTGGCTAATTTGTGCAGACATCACATGCAGGGAGATTCAGAATCATAGATTAAATTAATGCAGGGGTAGAACAGATATTTAATGACTTGAGGGAGCACAGATTAGATGGTGTTTCTTTTTTGAAACAAACTTAAAGCCCTACTACCAATCACCAATTAGCATGACCTAGACATCACACACATTTTTTTTCAAGTGAAATTTTTACTCACAAAAATCTTCCTAGGTTGGTGTTGATATCACCAAGCAGAGTACAAAATAAGCGCCTGTGGCAATTGTTTCTGATCTTATGAATCTGCTTCCAAGGAATCTTCATGTACAAAGAGTCATTTGGTTCCCAAGAAATCTGAATGGGGCTTTGATTCATTTAGGAATAGGTGCAGAATAGGCATACATATGCCTAACAGATATATATATTTTTTAGCACTTTGCAGCTATTGCTTATTCCCAGTGAACTCAGGCATTTCTTTTCACCTAAAGCATATAACTGTTTTTAACTGGCACTAAGTGAGTCTCAAGTTACTTATAGAAGACAAATGGTACCATTAATGTTCAAGCTACCAAATTATGTTCAAGCTATGAAAGATTCAGTGGTGTTCAGAAAACAAAACTTCACTCACAGGGCCTTTTTTATTTCTTTTATAATTGTAACTGTGTGACTCTGCATGTATGTGACTTCATTACTTCTTCAGTTTTAAAAATATTAGAGGCTTAGATATGGCCAAAGTATAAGAAATAGAAATATCTCCTTGAATGACAAAATGAATAAAACTACCCTTGTATGTCATTCATCTCTTTCCTTTTTGCATTCCACTTGAAAACTCCTTCAAGCTGGCAGCTCTTACCAAAGTTGTTCATGTCCAAAGTAATATATTTTAATTTGTTACTAAGCAAGCTTACTGTGAGGTGTTTATTTTTGTCCTGGTTTGAGTGAGTGGCAAAGGCTTTTTGGTAGCAGAGGAGGGGGCTGCAGCGGTGGCCCCCTGTGAGAAGCTTCTCAAAGCTCCCCCATCTCCAAGTTGGACCTGCTTTTGCACCAAGGCCTGGCCAATTAGCTGCGCCTCTGCAATAACATATTTAAGAAGGGGAACCTGGAAGGAGTGGTGGGACTGGTGAGGAGAAGTTGTCAGGAGAACATTTGTGCAAACACTGAGGTCAGAAAGGAGGAGAAGGAGAGGGAGGTGCGCTGGAGCAGAGATTCCCCTGTATCCCATGGTGAGAGGGCAGGGCCAAACTCCCCTGCTACCCATGGGGATCTACAGTGGAGCAGATGCTGATTTGTGGCATATGGGGGGCCCCACGCTGACCCAGATGACTGCACCTGAAGGAGGCTGGGACCCCACGGGAGGAAGCCCCCAGTGTTGAAGTTCAGCACTGGGAAGATTGCAACATGCAGGGCTGACCCACACGCCCGTGGGAGTGACTCATGTTAGAGTTTGTGGAGGACTGTGCCCTGTGAGAGGGGGACCACGCTCGAACAGGGGAGGAATGCCAGAAGTTCCCCCCACCTCCCTGAGGTGGAAGAAGCAGCAGGACTGACTGCACCCCCCATTCCCTGCCCCCTGTGCCCCTGGGGGAGAGAAGGTAGAGATATCGTGAGCAAAGCTGAGCCCGGGAAGAAGGGAGGGATGGGGGAAGGTGTTCTCAGGATGTGATAATGCTTCTCACACACCTGCTCTGTCTGTTACATGTTGTTGACTTGTTAGTGTCTATATTAAATTTTATGTTCTTTTTTTCTTCCCCTAACGAGCCTCTCTTTTGCCTGTACCAATAATGGGTGAGATCATCTCTCCCTGTCCTTATCTTGATTTCCTGGGCCTTTTATTTTTCTCCTTCTCAGCACTGGGAGGGAAGAGGGGAGTGAGCAGCTGCATGGTTCTCAGTTGTCCTCTGAGCTCAAATCATGACACACTTACTGAGTTGTTCATTTTGATATATAGAAGTCAAGTGAAAAAGGAACACAGAGGAGTTATGATGACAGATTTTAAAATTCTTTTGTGAGGACTCACACAATTAAAGAATAAAAGTTCCCACCTTAATCCTAATACAGAGTGGACTATATAACCATATGCTTACCTTAAAGTTAGGTCTAAATGACCTTTTATTAACAGTGAAGCCCCAATGGACATACTCCTCTAAACTGGTAAAAAACAACAGGACCCTGAATGTGCTACTGATGACTCTCACTTGCCTGTGCAAGCCAAATAACACAAGGTCATTCAATCACCCTTCCTCTCCCATTTTTTCCTAGAGTCTGCTATTCTTTACATTATTATTTACTGTTTGAGTCAGAAGTGCATTTTCATGATTTATTTATATAGCACATCAAGCTTTAAATAAAACATGCATCGGAATTTAAAGTTCTGTCTCTAATGTGCCAGTTATGTGACTAATTCATTAGGTTTGTCACTGACTTATGAATTATACAAATGACTTTTAAACCATGAAGCTGATTTGGATCCATATTTCATACTTTGGAATATAAATATCTGTTTTATTAATAGCAGTTTGTTTATAAAGAACGAGCTTAAAAGTTAACATACAGACTTACCACTGAAAGTATGGTTTGCCCCCAGCAAACTATTCAAATACAGTTACCTGTAAAGATTTATATCTCTATTCCCATTTTAAACAACAGATGGATTCTGCCCTTTTCCTTCTAGGGATATTTGGGAGGATAGCAATGGGGAGATACTAATGCTTGAGGTTCAATAAGAGAGTCTATGATGTATTTTTCTATTACTTCTCCTGAGTCTTTCTGCACAATAAGGAAAACATATCATTCAGCATTTCATTCATATTTGACTGAAGTTGCTAAATAGGATTCAATCCTTATTAGACAAGACAGAAACACAAACCTGAGTGCATAAGTCACGTTTCCATAACAAAACAGCCTGAAAATGAAATGGTCATTAAAGAGAATTAATATCTGTTTTCAGGTTATTAGGATTTCTCTTTTATGGAAAGGAACATTCATAATGCAACAGCTTCACTAATTCTAAGAAGTTTTGTCTGAGCAAATGGTGATCAAAAACCTTCTCTGGAAAGATTACTTAAGATTAATGCACATTTGAATGCATCACCTGCTATATGCAGTATATTGTGCCTGGTGATGGTTAATGTGTGTCCATAAAAAAAGAACAAAGCTTGCTTTTAAGAACTCCAGCAATGGGATCCCATAAATCTGGAAGTAACTCATACTGGAGAATTTACAGATTTGTCAAGCCTAGGAATGGTCAAACCAAGGGTAAATTCATGCAAAACCATGGTGAAGGTACAGCGTAGAAGCACACAGTGGAATCTCATAGTTTATCTGATTGAGCTAGGTTGCCTCAAGGTGGATTATCAAAAGAACGTACTTACATCAGGGTAACGCATCTAACCTGGATATCTGCACTGTAACCATTACATTATGGACAAGATCTAACCATTTGGTCACAGGGCATGAAGAAAATAGGTGCCTTGAAGGCCATCAATGAATGTTTAAAGGAGATAAGGAACAAGAAAAAGGATTGTAGACCAGTGATGGTTTGAGAAAATATGACTTTGCAGGGTAGAGTTCTCTACATTTTGGGGGGGTGAGGATTCCCATTTAAATTTTTGTTATCTGTGTATGCTGGGGAAAAGTAGAGATATTTATTAACAATAGTTTATTTCATACCAAGAGTGAGAGAAAAAGTGAAATAAATCTAACTTGTAAACTCTAGAAATCTTTTCTTTCTTTCCTCCATTAACATAAAGAGGTTGCCATATATTGTTATTCCGTACCACCTCTAGATTTCACAAACATATATAAAGAAAATAAAAAAGTAAAAGTAAAAATCCCTCTGAAATTATAAAGGCTTCACTTTTTCCACTTCTCTGAACTGATTTTCTGGATTACTGGCTATTTTTTCCAACCACTATCTTTTATTTTATTCCTCAATGGGATGCAAATGTATTAAACCAGTTTTTAATTATAATTTCTTTCCAAAAATAGGGCAGATTTTTTTTAAAATAGATTAAAAATTCCTATAGCAAGATACTGATATTTTGATATTTGTTCAAGAGCTTTGTGACTGCCTCGCTGAAAAAGCCATCTTTCTGTCAAATGCCAGGTCTGTTGCTTTTACTTAAGTAGTGCTTTATCTTGCAAATTACTCAGAGATATAACAGACTATTACATGAGAATAAAGGTAACAAAATCAAGTTCCGAGACATTTGATATTAATACATATATTTATATACATCACCCAGCTGAACTATGGTATAGTATATAACACTGATCCACCCAAGACAAGGTTGCCCCTTAGTCTCTCTCTTTTCCTTTGTATAATCCACAATTTAAATGCCACAAGCAATGAGGGGTAAAAGGAAGACCAGACAAGCTGTGCTAAGGTCAGGTTATTAAGTGGACCAAGTGAGCGACAGGCTGGCTGAAAGAAAGCTTTAGACAGACACACACAGAGGCGCGCGCGCGCGCACACACACACACACACACACGCTTACTGTTAACTGACTGCCCGTGTGAATTGATGCAGTTGAACCTGAAGAAAGCATGACATTTTCTCCAGCTGCTCCATGGTGGGCTCTGAAGAGGGACTTGGCACCAATGTGTTAATGACTGCACCTTGGCACCTTGGCTCTTCTAGGTGGTGTCAGGTACATATGCATCAGTGTTCCCCCAGTATTTATTACTGGAAGGGCTTATAGCCAGACATTGTCTCAAGTCACCAGTCAGATCAGTGCATGATGATATCACACTATTGTTTCTAGCAGTTTCAGGTGTTGTTCTCCTGGCACTTATTGATCTATGATCTGTACCACCCATGTTCAGTTCTTGTTTGCAATGTCCTGGTGGCTGTGGCTCATGTTTTTGATCAGGGCAAGGTCGTGGTGCTCCTATGACACATTAAATGTCAGACAGTCTTTTAAGTCAAAGGAATAGGCCATGATTTCACTGTTATTTACTATTTTGAAAATGTTGCATTCTCAGTGGGTGAAATTATGTTCTTGGTTATGAATCTTTGTGTGCCATTTGGTCTCTTATTTGGGGACAGTTATTCCTGAATTACACTAGTGTGGAAGGCTCTATGAATTCAGCTGGATTTACACCTTCTAACCCAGAACAACCTCTGTTCCAGTGACTGAGATCCACTTTCAATGCCTAGGCAGCAGGTCATACAGCATAAGTTAAAGGATTTTTGAGCCATACTCTATCTATGATTTAGGAAGATACAAAATTTGCGTAGCCTTTTCCTGCCAGTGCTTTTCCCAAAGAGCTACCATTTCCTTTATTAAACATACAAGAGATGCAATAAAATCTATGTGCTTAAATTTTACATTCTAGCCTTTTAAAGCTTTAAATCATTCAGCCAGAAGTTATTTCCTTCTGCATGCATGCAGCTTTTCTTCCCAGAATTATTTTTCTGGAGATACAAAATTCTGTGACTGAAGACCTTGAACTGCTTATCTCTAAATCAAAATTTCTTTTGAAATAAATTTATTAGGTCAACAAGGCACAGAAGTTGATGCCCTTTTATCCTGTTCCCGCGTCTTGTCCTGTCATTGTTACCAACCTCAACTCCCAAACAGAAAGTTGAACCTGAACAGTTGTATGAATTGATTGGCACATACTACAGCTTGCAACCGCATTGTCTCAAGCTCTCATCTCACTAGTTCTTCTAATAAAAACTATTAGGTGTTATGGTATTCTAAGGGGAGGACAAAAGGGAAAACAAAAGCGTTTTGGGAAATGGTACAGATAAGTTATTAGGGTTTTCTTATTTTGAATCAAACTACTGAGTCAATGTCACAGTATGATGCCACTGAGCTTGATAAGCAGCATAGACACTTTTTTTTTTCATTCAGCCCCTTCATTACTTAAGCATCCTGAAGGCCTGTGAAAAGTGGTTGACAGGGAAATAAACAGAAGACAGTTTAGAAGAGATGATAAAGCATAATTTAAATTACTTGAACTGCAAAAGAAATGTAATTTCAGGAATTAATCTGTGGAGTTTATCCAGGTTACTTTGTGTAGGAGTCTCAACTGTCATAAACCTGTCAGATCTTTGGACAAAGGGGTGGAAATTTCCTCAAATCTCATTTGTAATATTTTTGGCCAGGCTGCTCAAAAGGAACAGAGTGTTTATTGACTATGTTTAAAATACAGAACCAGAAAAGAATCTTTCTCCTTGGGCAGAAAACTTTTCTTGGACAATTTCTGATTTTCATTTAAGTCTACTAATATAATTGTATCAGCATTCTTAATGGAAACAGAAGTAATCGTGAAAATTTTACCTTGTACTTCAAACTTGAACTTGATCTGTGCATGTGTTTTGTGCTTGCCTATGTGAGAATATGCATATACACAATGAGATGATGGAGCACAGAAATTCAAGAAAAGATTTTGAAAATAAATTTCTGCAAGGAATACATGAAAATTCTTTGCCCACTTCTGAAATTTTGTAGCAGACAAGTAGGACAGAAACAGCTCTTTTAAAGTTATCTCCTTCTGGTCAATAGCATTTTGCAAGTGGCTAACATTCAAAGGGAAATTGTGTTTCTAACAGAGGTGCTGCAGAACTTGTGAAGCATTAGGACTGCTTTCAAGTCTGTATACATGCAAGAATCTAAAGTAATTTAAAATTAAACTACTGTTTTGAATTTTCTGCTTTTACATTTCCCTAAAATGTATATTCTCTTATTTATTATGAAGGTTAAATTCAAACATAATATAAAGTTTCTTGTGAGATGACATTTTAAGGTGGTGTTCCATATGTGGAGCAAAGTTCTTTCACCATTCCTCTATTTTTAGAAACAAAAACTTTAAAATTATTTATAATGGCAAGGGCTGGTTTCATAATAAAGTTTACAAGAGGAATTAAGCCCAAGGTGCAAACCTTAAAAGTTTGTCTAAGACTTTGCTAATAAAAATTCCTGACACCTAAAGTCCTACTTTTTTAAATGCTAGAGAACTTCTCTAGTGCGGGATACATCAGTAGCTGTCAGCAGTGAGCAGTGCCTATCACCTTTCTCTTAACCCACGTCAAGCCATTTCTGGATACCTTCTGTCATCACCCCTAGGAAAAAATGACCAGGCAGATTTTATTCAAGCTTTTCAACTAGACAGACAAGAATGCTTTTTCTTTTTTTTTTTTTTTTTTCTTCATTTTTTTCTCTTTTTTTTTAATGTGATGAGGATACTACACCTTTGGAAATCCAGATATATTCATATTACATGCATAGGCTAGGTGTACTGCTTAAAAAGCACAAGTATTCTGTCTGGAGCAGACAGTGGTGCACAGTTTATGTGATAATGATCAGTAAAGAACTGGAGAAACCTCAGAAGCTCTGGATTGAGTGTAGAAGTGAAAAGTCAACAGTACAACACTTCACAAGTAGATCTGATGATTCTGAGTGGTAAATACCCTGGGTAGATGTGAGGTAGTCCATTCTTTATAGAAGGTATAGACTTTGACTCAGAAGAATCTCTTACAGGCACTTAAAAGTTAGCTTTTAGAATATGACTGATCCCACTGTAGCAAATTAAATGTTTACTTTTCTTAGAGGCCTGTAAGTGGAACAGACAAAATTGTTTGAACTCTACCATTGCCCTAAATTTCTACCTGACTGGGATACTGTTGTAGATATATTGAGATTCATATTGTTTTAGGAATGTCTTGAAAATATATTAATCATAAAAACTTTTGATCTTTTATACTCTGAAAGTGAAGAATACTTTTTGTTCAGGCTAGTAGGGCTACCGTAATAGAAGTCACCAGCTTGAATGGGAACAGAATCTGATTTCTCTTTTAATGGCACCTGTTAAACTCCTTTGTTGCTTAAGGAAAACTTTTAACTCACAATTTGTCATATTTTCCTACATCATTTACTGTACATATATTTTAGAGCAGGTCACACTAAACTATTTGACTAGTGTCTGAAGAAATTCTGAGATGTGAATTTATTAGTTCCATTGTTAGTGCTGTGTTATTTATTGATCTTAAATTGACAAAAAAATGAAAATTTTGTATTCACTACATAGCAATTATAGCCTAGTTTGGGAAAATATAATACTTAGAAACATTTAATGCTCTTTACACTGAACATTTCCTCTCATCTCTTCTCAGCCAAGGTGGTACTAGCATTGAGAATGAGAAAGAGGTGTAGTGGAAGTGTGCAGATGAATGTAATAATTTTAATCATTCTCAGCACCATGTTGTGAGGTATCCAACATTTATGACAAACTATTCCATAAATCTCTGATGAGACATTTCAGTAACGGGACTTATTTATATATAGGTTGTTTCATTAATCAGAGGAGGATCTGCACAGCTATTGAAATAACATCTCACAAAAAAGCTAATGTGCCACACTGCAGTATCCTTCCTGTGGTGGGGGCTGTGGGGGGACTCAGCATCTGCAGGACTAATAATTTATCACAGTAAATTACTGTACCTGACTGCGAAATACTGCAGGTAGAATGCCATTCCTCAGCAGCAGAATTCTCACTATAAATAAGCAGTTAAAAAAGAATCTCTTTGCAATATAACATATTGCTCTATTTTTTTGTGGTGTCTGTTTGCAGGCTTGTTTGTTCAGATGTGTTCTGATTCTTCTTTGTCTTCATTAGAGTTCTTCAGTCTCACAGTGATAACTTTACAATCATTTGGTGTAACCTGGAGAAACTGGAAGAAACACATTCCAAAGTTCTTCTAAACACTGAAAATGTTCCAGTCAATGTACCGTATATATTGTGTCAACATGTTATGGTATCATTTGGGGGTGATGGGGTGAGAGGAGGGCAGAAAACTAAAGAGCATCTGCAGGACTAGTAATTTAATACAGTAAATTAATATACCTGGCTCTGAAACCCTGCAGGTAGAACACCATTTCTCAGTAGTAGTGTTCTCATGACACCCAAGCAGTTTCCATCACCAAGTTCCAATAAAGATAAGCTGACGAATGTTGCAATATCAGGTCAAGCATGTATTTTTCTATTTGATGGCAAGACTGGGTCTTATAAGGTGACTTGTAACAAAAGAGTAGATCAAGAAACAGATATTTAAATGTCCTGGTGCCAGCTGGGATAACCAAAGAACCTGGGTCCACCAGGTCTCCATGACATTCACCAAAGGAGCAATACGCATCTGTGAATATCCTGATCCTCTTTTCCTAGGATTCTGTAGGTGCTGCTCCTGCTCTTTTTTTTTTTTTTTTTTTTAGATTTAGAAGGACAGGAACTACTAATAGTGTCTTTCTGTTAACACCAAAATATTCATTAATAAAATTATGGTCTGCAAGAATTGTTCTCCATTCCTTAACAATTGCCCCTCTCTTAATTTCCTCCATTACCTACAAACAAATGGGTGGCTTGAGAAGAAATGTAAAAGGCTAATATGTGTCCAGACCACAGTCATCGTTTGCTAGGGAACTCACTTACACTCACTGAGTGCAAGAAGGAATCTGTATTCAGTCAGCCTTGTACACTACACAACCTCAGCCTCACCCCCAAAAATCCTGTAAATTGTTGTAAGGCCTGCAACTATTTAGAAAAAGTGTATGTAGTGCTTTAGAGATTTGAAGGAGAGAGAAGATTGGCTGGAGAAAGGAATAAAAAAAATCATTGTGTAAGATGACTGATGGATTGTTTTGCTGTACCAAATAGCTTATTTTTTTCTGTGGTATTTTCCTATAAGCACCTATCATTAGGTGGGAAGGAATCAAATAGTCTTTATAGAATTGATGAAACAGCTTCAGATGTTACACTGTATTCCCTTTATCTTCCTCTAATCTGATGATGGGGATCAAGATGATCCAATGTTACTACTTTTCTCAGAGAGAAGAATAAGAAAGATGGTATATAAATTTACATTAAACGTTGCTCACGCAGTTGTACCAAACACAGATGCACTTTTTACTCAGCTTCATGATACTGTGGATTGTTTCCTTCCTGTGGCCTCAGAACTCCTTTGAAAAATAATATCATTTGGGAAACTGTGATGGTTTAGCCCCTGCCGGGGTCTGAGACCACGCAGCCACTGCCCCTCCCCCACAAAGGGAGTGAAATACAAAGCCCCAAGACTGAAATAAGGAAAGGTTTAATACAACAGTGCAATAGCAACACAACCAACAACAACAATAACAATAACAGTAATAGTGATAGCAATGAACAGAGCAAAATAGCTACCAAATACAGCAGTGAGAAGCACGATGTACAAAACCACGAGTGCACCCGCGCTCCCGCGCCAGGAAAATGTGACCTGCCAGGATGTGACGTCCGCATGGTATCTGAATAACCCGGCTAGAGCTCCCCCCCCACTGCTGGGGAAACTTAACCCTATCCTGGTTAAACCAGGACAGAAACATATTGTTAAAAATAGAATTTGTACAGCCTTATTCATGAGAGTCCAATTCTATGTCTCTTGCATCTTAAGATTCTTAAAGTTATTTTCTGAATTGTTAGGGAAACAGAATTATTGGTTGAAAGGTATTGTGGATTTATTCTATAATTTTGTTGCCTAGTACTATAAAATTACAGCAAATGCCACAGTTCTTATGGGAAGAAAGTTGAAGGAAACATGTTTTTCTATTTAGAGCCAAACCTAACTCTTTGTAAAATCATCTGAAAATTCCCAGTTGGTCATGAAACTATGGCAGTTAATAGACACAGGAAAATAGTGATATAGATTTAAGTTTGGCCAGATACAAACTATACCCTGCTGGATTTTTCACAAGGGGTAACAGATGTTCAGGGTGTCTGCAGTACACCTGGCTTCATGAAAAGAATGTGTGGCATGAACTCTCAAGTGGATACTTAATGTCAGGTTAAGTCTTTTTTTCTCTAAGAAGCATGATGAAGAAGCACAAGCCTTCCTAAGTATACTGACTTGCTCATGCACCTCTAGAACGCTGAAAGCACAGCGCATTATTATAGCTAAAACTATTGCTAATATTGCTTCAGTTGTACTATTGGGCTTTTAGGTTTATGGAATCATATAATCTGGCAGATACTCCTCTTTTTAGCTGGACTTTGCTACACGACTATCACTGGTGGGACAGAGCAGGTAAGACTGATGACCCAGAGCACAAGACAATAAAAATATATTAAAACCAGAATTTATTAAGAAAAGAAGTGTAGCTCTCAGCTTTCACAAATTCAAGTTACACCAAGGTACCGAAGCCTTTATTTGCTAGTTGTTGTTGCTATTATTATTATTATTACTATTAACAGAAACATAAGCATTTAGAGCTTATTCCTGCTCAGGAAAATGTACTACAGGGTTTTATCATAACTGACTGCTGTGTAACATGTTCCTGATTGTTTAATGCTGCACCCGTATCATCTAAAACTAGCCACAATTGAACTGGTTGGAATCTAAAGCCAGAAAGCAGTTGACCTCCAGTCTTAGTCACTGGAGTATAGCTAGAGAGGAAGTAACTTGAGTGTTGTCAACTCTGGAAATATTTGGCATTTTCGAGGAAAACAAACAAACAAACAACAAACAAGTACTGCTACTTGAGCACTGAGATTATTTAAAAGTCTTGCTTTCATTTGAAATGAAACAAAATGTGACAAGCTGTTACTTATACAGAGAAAATATCACTCACAATTTCAAAAGCTAGTGGGCTTTACCCTCCACTCAATGCTTCCTCTTAGAATCATAATGGTTTATAGACTTCACCTTATCATTTCGGAACCCTTGAGTTAAACCACAGCATATCTAGTATTTTTCTCCCTACCACAGTTTATACAATAATCTGAAGCCTGAATTAAACTAAAACAAAGACATCCAGTTCCTAGAAGTCTTCTAAATTAATGTAATTCCTAGTATTCTTCTTAAAGACAAGTTTTCTTCCTCCTTCCTCTCCTAACCTGACCTTCAGGATCTGCTGAACTGTTCATAGAAACTGTAAAAGGATAGGCTATTCCTCACGGTATAAATTCCAAGGCAGGGGAGGGTGTGTGGAATACAGCAGTGATTTAGCATTAGATTATCTGGTTTAGTTGTAGTCCATGTGTGGTGTCTCTTTGATATGCTAAGAGTAAGCTCTAGTATTGCATATAGATTTTACAGCTTGTTTTATTTTCTAGGGTTTATAGTGAATCACATAATTAGTCAGAAAGCACCCTAAATAGGATGCAAAAAAAAATTATTTCTCTTCTGATGAGGGGAAGTCATGGGAGTACCAAACACTGTGCTGAAAGGTAGATGAAATATACAAAGGGAGAACTAAATATCTTTCAGGTGTGATCAGTATTACATCAGCCTGTGAGTGCTATGGGAGTGTAAATTCAAGGGTACCAACAGGACTACAGTGTACTGTTCTGAGGCAATTAGCAATACCCAGGCTCTGTTTCAGGTAACTGTTAGAAGTTAGCCCAAGTTAAATCAAAAATATAATGTTCTGCTAAGATGCAAAGATAACTATTCTCAAGTAAGAAAATGTGCACTAATTCTCCACTGTTTTTTGAGGAAGCTATAATGGTATTGTTATGACAGTGCAATGCTGTGGTTTGAGATATGAAACTCAGCAGGAACAAGAAAGTAAAGAATGGATGGAACAGCAGCATATGGGAGAATGTGGGAGGAAACACTGTAGTGTATTGACAACATCTGAGAGGCATATGTTCTTTTAAGTTATTTCTCTGCTTGCCTTGCTTTTTTAAATATTGCTTGTTATGGAATATCACACACATGCACGCACACACATGGTTTTATGTGTTTCACTTATTTCTCTCACTCCATGAATCTCAGATTCTGAGGTGGGAGAAAGGAAGACTGAAAGAGTGATGGTGCAATATCAGACACTAATAAATTGTGAGCTAGGAGACATGGGGGGTTTCTACATTATATTTGGTGACAACTGTCAATGGCAAATTTCACTGCCCATGCCTGCAATCACAGACAGTGTTTACTTCTGGAAACCACCCAACACTGTGTGCTGGATACACCTATTGGCTTCATGTACTTGCTTTGTCTGCAAGTCAGTCCGATGGCTGAAGGGCAGGTGCCCCACAGAGTATCTTGTTCGGTAGAATGCTCTTGAACATTATCAGATGCATGTAGACATGGTCTGTATTCTGAAGAGCTAAAGGAATATCCCCTCTAGAGTAACAATGGCGTTAGTTTTAGCAAAACACATGCGTAGTTCGCAATTTGTATAGAACATGAACCTATTTTTATGGGCTTGAGATATTAATTTTCAATGAGTTGGGACAGTATGAATATCTTGGGTGGACACACATATCTCAAACCGTAGCTAAAATGTGTACAGATTTATCAAAGATACTTTTTCATTCTTCTAATTATTTTCTGTGCAAAAGAAAGAAAAACAAGTAAAAAGTCCCAGGGATGACTTGACATGTATTAACAACAAAGTATGACCTTCTAGAGTATTTTAACCACACCATTCCAGAACCTGAATTGTAATATTTTATATTTATGGGTAGATTTTGATCAGGCCTGAGAAACATCTGAATTTCAGTAAACTTATCTCAGGCAAACCTGTCAAATATTTAAAAATCACCCCTTTCTGGGTGCAGTTACAGAAGTAATGAATGCCTTGTATGTAAAACAAAGGAATCTGAGATGTAGTGGCACTGAAGTAGAAATAATGAGAAAAGAAAGCCATTTCTCTCTTTCCTTGAGCTTAAGTAGCAGTTTTGTTAATGAATCATCTTCAAGAGTGACATGCAGGCAGAAAGTCTCAAAAGGAAAATGAAAAGGAAAGGCAATCAATGGCAAGTTGCTGCTTTTTTTAATTAAATAGTAACTTGTGTCAGCATAAACTCTCCCAAAACTAACTTAGAAGAGCTATAAGCAGTAATATAAGCAGTAGTTGCTATAAGCAGTAATATAAGCAGTAGTTGCTGGAGTCTGCAGACTGAAGTTCTGATGTCAGACAAACCTTGCAGAGTAGAACTGTGGGATTCAGCTTTCTCTGTCCAGCAAATAATGAGGCTTTGGGGAGATTTCTCTGACAATCCCTTTTGGCAAGCTCAGATGGTTACTACGTTGAAAATAACAACAAGGTTTCCTATCTGAAGGAGCGTGGTCTCCAGCGAGAATCCAGGCTTGGCTCCAACAGGATGACAATGGCTCTTAGGAGTCCAGAGGACTGATGCAAAATTAGAAGACAGTAAGCAGTAAAGATAAGTGAATTTGTACCGATGCTGTAGAAAATAACAATGAAGTTGTTGATCACAGAGCTTTAACTAATGTTAAGCAGATGTTCTATTCTGTGTTATAAGTGTTCTTATTTTTCCCCAGCAATTTCTCTGATAGCAGCATTTCTTCAGGATTTTTGTGGGGTTTTTGTGTTTGCTTGTTTTTAAGATGACATGACCAGAGAAGCACTGTCAGTTGGAAGAACATTGGTTCCACAATTTTGCTGATTATCACCACAGTTCTACTAAAAACTCTGAGCTTGTGACTATGATATTTTTAAGTAGGCCTTCCTGATTATACTTCAGGCAGTCAAGAGCAGATTTCTTGTTTAATTGCAGCAGCTTAATTTGAATCCTGGGAACAGATATTCATTATTTTGCTCAGTGTGTATTAAGCCACCTGGAAATGCGACTGATATCAATTTTGGCCCTAAAAATCCATAAATCTGTACTACAAATAGGGCATAGAACTGAGAAAGTAAGCACAAGTTATTATCTTAATTCTATGTTTTGTTTGAAAACGCAAGATACTTTATAAAAATTAAAACCTGTATCTTTTATAAATAATTGATGAAGTTGGAGATATATATAAAGAAGGAAATACTAACACCAATTTCAAATGGTTGTATGGCTTACATTAGTTTTATTTTCTTTATTTTAGCAGTGAATAGGCTTTTGTTAGATTAAAAATAACATATTTACTGGCTAAATATTCTGTCTATTAAAAGTTTGAAATTTAAGATTCACTCTGGTCGACATTCTGACATTCAGACTGAAAAGTTCTTAAATTCTCTTCCATATATGTGTGTGTATATATATCATCAACCTTCAACAATGGGATATAAATAGCTCAAGGAATTATTTCCATCTAGAAAGCACAACAATTTTAATTGTGGGTGGGTGGGGAAGAAATTAACCTTATTTACAAACTTTTTTGTCTGAATTTCAGTTCAGAAAGCAACAAAGTTTCTTTATCTTTGCCTCTTGAATGGATTTCATCATGTATAAAGGGCTAGCAGTAGCAGCTACTTTTCATTATGTTAGGATATATGAAATCATACCAAAAGTGGGGCAAGATTAGATATTTCAGGACTGGCTGGGTAGGGAGGTGAGAACCTATGATAAAGTCACACTACAGGGGATGGTTATGCCTTGTGGCTGTGCCTAAGGCTACAGTGCTTCGAACAGAGTTTAAAGGGTCAGTGTGCAAATTAAACTGCAAAATAATGGGACATTCAAATCCAGATTTACCTTGTCTCAGTTTTATTTTTAAACTCTGTCAAATCTCAAAGTGCAGGATTTTTTACTGAGCCGAGGGTTTATTTCTCCCCCTCTCTTCTTTTGTACTGCATTTTTAGAAATCAGCCCGTGTGCAGATAAGTTGCTGGAACAGTAAATGATATTAGCTTAGACCTGACAATTGTTACCGTAAATGTCGTTTCTCTCTCTCCCTCTCTTTCCCTAATTTTTGTAAATACAGCCATTTAAGATTTCATTGGTGGAAGTGCATTTTATTTATTTTACAAAACTCTTGGCTTTTTTTTGTTTCTTTTAAACCCCACACTTCAAGAAAAGAATATTATGAGCACTAAAAATGTTAATATTTTAACTACCTCCAGTTATTGCAGCAGGATTTTGCAAGCTTAGGATATATGTGGAGTTACAAAGCACCAGGGGAAGGTAAAGGAGAGAGTTTGCAAGTTAAAGATGTTCACTGCATGGTATTCTATAAAAGATATATAAAGATGAGTTCCTGTTTTCAACGCCTTATGGAACATGGTGTGGACAGGGCTTAAAAGCTACATCAATGCTCCTTCTACCTGCACACATCTTGAAGGAGATTTGGGTGCTTGAAATAAACTTGCATATGCCAAAAGGGAAGCTATATTTCAATCACTGGCTTTCCTCAATTGTCTACCCAGCACACAGAGCATAGGTCAGCGTAGTTTGTGTTGGATACAGTGTTTTTTACCTTCAAGAATGAACACCCTTCAGTAAAGACCCATATGATCACTAGTATCACAAAGCTGGGAATTATCATCCACATTTACTCCTAACAAACTAAAAGCAGCACAACAAAATAAACAATACAACTGAAATGTTGGTAATGAAAGAAATCTGACCAATAAAATACAAGAACTAAAATGACTTCTGCAGCATATAAAACCGAACACAAAACAAATACTGCAAAAATGATGGAACTCTTGCCATGATGGGTATCTACGCATCAGGTGGATTAAAAGCAATGACATAAATGAAAATGGAACTGAAATGATAATTCTGCTGGGGAAAGATGCATCACAGACACAATGCTATAATCACTGGGGAAATGGCATCACGGCGACAATGCTATAATCATTACAGCTCACAATTTCAGTAGTTGCCTTTTTTTTTTTTTTTTTTTTTTAAATTACAAAGAAGTAAGTAGTATTGAGCACTGTGTGATTATGGGACACCCCACTTTCTCAGAGAGCAGCAGAAAAATGAATATTGATAGAATTTGGGTCCTTTTTTCCTATTTTGTCTACTCTCCAACTTCTCTACTAACTACTTACTAGAGGCATAGTCCTTGAGACATTTGTTCCTCAATGTTAAAAGACAGTTTTTAACAGAGTGCTGTGGCCTCAGTAGGTAGGTTTATATGTGGTCCCTTCTGTGAATCTGTCCCCTAGTTATCAGAAGCTGTAGAAGTCTGAAGTCAGTGAGCTAATTGGCTCTTTCCAATCCTATGTAGAAATTAAAAATATATAGAAATTTCCCATTTGTTCAGATCTATGAGGAAATTTCATCCTGGGAAAGAGACATAATCTGGCGAGACAAGAAAAGCTAGACTATCTTGAAGGAAATGATACAAATTTGTCAGTAGCTCACAGAGATACAGGACACAATTGCTTGAGAGGGCTCAGGGTGCACAAAAATTTTTTTATTTTATATTTGCAAAATATACTTTTTCTTCAAGTATTTGGATACCTTCAGAGGTGGTCCTGTGATTCTTGGAAGATTGACATTAAAGTCTGAGACTCGTGAAAGTTCTGGAAAAAAATCTATTTTCTCAGTGAGTCCAATTCTGAAAAACAGCAAAGTAATTTAAAAAACTGAGTTCCCACTGGGTTAACTATAATAAGAGGATGTTAGGAATTCTGTAATAATACCCATCTTCCCTTTTTCTCTCCTTCCCACTGAGCTCCGTAGTAGTACTATTTGTACATTTGCTGCCAATCTGAGCAATATGAAAACAACCCATTTGCTTCAAAAATAACAAGACATATTATTAGCTAATCCATATGGGAGAAAGCTGCAGTGCTGCTTACTGTACTAAATCTGTTTCAGATTTTACAATGATCTATTATATTTTGTAGGCTGTATTGTGCTTCTTTGTGTTTTGCCTAGCCTTTTTTTGCTGGTTCACACTAGATTTTGTTTGTCTAAAAAATTTGCAGAGGAGGGGACTGAGAAAAAAAAAAGTTAATTTTTCAGTATATACTGCTGTCCATTAACCTCTGAAGCTGAGTACAGTTAGCACTGACATCAGAAAAAAGGGTCTCTGCATTACTCTGAGTGCTACTTTGAACATAACACTCCCATGGAAGTACTTTTATGGCATTGCTAATCTCTGAATTAACAATTAAATTAAGTAATACCAGCTGTATATGAAAAAAAAAAAATTATCTCCTTTGTGGTTGAGATGCTTTCACTGAACTGGGATTGAATCACTATCTGCTTTTGTATATGCCCTACGAAACTTTCCTGACTACCGACCAGTAAGAGGCAACATTATGTTAGGTACTGGGAAAACTAAATGCACTTTGGCCATGCTTCAGAAGGAACCAGTGGAAGTGCTCTGGGCTCACTGACTGTGAGAAGCAACAACATCTTTTTTAGAGCAGAAATACAGATATAAACACTGGTTTGGTTACTCAATTTTAAAAATAGCCATTATTTCAATTATGTATTACTATTTCACATATTCAGATAACTTCTTGTACATTACTTGAAAAAATGCACTGTATACATGCAACATGTTGCTACAGTGCATTCATTGCACCACATTAGTATAGTGCATTCGTTAATCAACATGAAGAGGAGCATGTCTGAATAGCTGTATCAAAAAGTAGTTTGGCTTCCACTCAGGAAAGCCAGGTGGTCTTGCGCCACTGTAGTGTCCTCATGGACAACCACTACAAATGTTCAGGCTGCAACACAAAAAGACACTGAGTTGACAGCTCTTGAAGGGAGAACTGTTGTGCAAGTTGCATGGACACAGAGGATCTAATAAGAAACTGCAAACCAGGCCTAGAAAAAGCACACAGAGGCTCAGCAGAGAATTTGAAAAGCCAACTGCAGTAGATAACATAGATCATCACAACAGCTGTATCAGATTCAGTAGAGTAAGCAGCATCCTTTACTTCTCCCATAGGGTTTATCTAATATTATGTCTGTTTTTCATTTTCAAGCAAATGGGTTGTTTTCGCTGAATATTGCTCAGATTAGTTGTGAATGTAAAAATGCTGCTATTATGGAGCACAGTGGTAAAGAGAAGAAAAGATGGACAAGTCAAACTTTGAGATTGGAAAGTACCACTTTTTTAACATAGGGCATTTAATTGTTGACAAACCTCACTGGATTTTTTTTTAGTAGATACGCAGTTTCCACCTCTCTTCTCTGCTACAACTTGCTACTGGTACCTCATGAAAAAGATAGTCCAGATGGAAAGCTAAGCTCAAACTGGGAAAAGGAATGTGATGCTAAAATTAAAACTTCCAGGATGTGCCATAAACAGAGCTTATTTAGAATGAGTATCTTGTAGTTTTTCAACTCAATCCAGCCCAAGAGCCTAAATGCCACATTATCAGTTACCCTGATAAAGGTCTGAAACATTCTGGCAATTTTTCAAATTCAAATCAAGATGAATGCACATGAAACATTTCAATTTTCCTTTCAAAATTTCCCAGAATTTTAAATCTATGAAAAATACTATTATCTTCATCTATATGTTTATATATTTGGTCTTGCTGCAGGATAAAATCGAATTTTGAGTTACTCAGCACACACTGATAAGATCAAGCTATTAGGAATCAGTAAATTGTGTATCTAGGAGCCATGTCTTGGAGAGTTATTTGATGTGAGCAAGGGTACAGTCTATTTTTAGAAGCTCAGTGTATTACAGTAAAATTAGTACTTCTGCCATAGTATCACTCGCTGATTTATTTCCTACGTTGCAAGTTACTGATTAGAGGTCATAATTGTATGGGCAAACAGAGATAATTGTGTAGTGTCAAAACTTAACAGACACTAAATCTCCACTGTATCACTGAATTGGTAAAGTACTGACTTAGTTGCAGTATAGCAAATGCTTTAGACATAATTGAAACTGCCTTTTTCTCCCTATAATTTTGTTCTTAGAGTGGAAAGGGTTCGAGTTAGAATGCGACTTAAATGTCAGAAGAAACCAGCCATAAAGAGTTAACAAAATGCTGTCATGTAATCAGAAACACACATATCAAAATGTCAGCTGTAACATCATTAATTCTAAGGAGTAGAACGAGGTTTATTTGCTCCTTTAATTCTTGTGTATCAATAATTGTTTGCACTGAATACTTAAAGGAATGGGCGTATTTAGTGCTTTGTTTGTATGCCCAGACATATGTGTACCTCATAAAAAGTAGTCTTGTAAAAGATCGACAGAGCTGTGCTTACTTCACTGGTCGTCTCTCTCCCACAGCTCACACTCTGTGCATCATGGTTCCTGCCTGGCTGTATTGCAGGGATGATGATAGTGGAAACCTTGTTAAAGACATTCAACCACTGAACCAAATTTGATTCAGCCAGCAGCACTTTTGTATTCGAGAACTAAAATAAGACAGTGCTGGAACACAGTTCTTTTCTTAAGGTGAATTGACAGATGTGATAGGAGGTCTCTTTTTTTTTTTCTTATTTTTTTTCCCTTTCAAAAGCTTTCCTCTAGGATTCAAAAGAACAAAGGGACATCTCAAACCGTGGCTCGTTCCGTTTCGGTGTGTTGTTCCAACAGCATGTATTGTGTTTGCTGAATATGGCAAAAAAACCCGGTTGTATTTTTTAGGCAGAAAACTCCCATTTGATACATTTCAGTGTCCAAACGCACTGGTTATATAAAAGCAGAACACAGAACAGACATGAGGAATTTTAATCAGTAGGGTGAGTCTTTAAATACTATTTTCAGGCGACTTCAACGTGGAGAAAAAGGATGACGTAATGCTACCGTGAAACAAAAAGAAAAGGGAAAAAAAAAAAAAACAACCCAACACGACCGGAAAGCACTGGTCACGCTGCAGGGGAGGCAGAGACGGAACCTCCTCTGATGTCCCGTGGTAACGGCCGCAACGGCCGCGGCCCCGCCGCGCCCAGGGCAGCGGGATGGGCGGCAGCGGCGGCCCCGCCTGCGTTGCGCCCGCGGACCGCCAGGTGGTGCTCCCGCTCCTACAATCGCCCCAGGTGGGCCCCCGCGGCCTGCCGCCCCTTCCAGCCGCCCCTTCCTTCCTGGACCCCCTTCCTGCCCCGCCTCCCTCCCTCCCTCCCTCCCTTCCTCCCTCCCTCCCTCCCTTCCTTCCTTCCTTCCTTCCTTCCTTCCTTCCTTCCTTCCTTCCTTCCTTCCTTCCTTCCTTCCTTCCTTCCTTCCTTCCTTCCTTCCTTCCTTCCTTCCTTCCTTCCTCCCTCCCTCCCTCCCTCCCTCCCTCCCTCCCTTCCCTTCCTCCCTTCCCTTCCCTTCCCTTCCCTTCCCTTCCCTTCCCTTCCCTTCCCTTCCCTTCCCTTCCCTTCCCTTCCCTTCCCTTCCCTTCCCTTCCCTTCCCTTCCCTTCCCTTCCCTTCCCTTCCCTTCCCTTCCCTTCCCTTCCCTTCCCTTCCCTTCCCTTCCCTTCCCTTCCCTTCCCTTCCCTTCCCTTCCCTTCCCTTCCCTTCCCTTCCCTTCCCTTCCCTTCCCTTCCCTTCCCTTCCCTTCCTGCCGCCCCTCACGCTCCCTCAGGGAGGGCCCCTCCGAGTCCCCAGGGTAGGCCGGCGCGGCAGCAGGGGCTGCTGCTCAGCCTGCCTGGCGTCCCCAGCACGCCCAGTCCGGTCTGCCCCCGCGGTTCAGCTGACTTTTAAATTGAAACGGACTGATGCTCCTATAAGTTCAGATTTTTTGTGAGTCTGAGTTTATAGTCACTGTGTATGACCTCAGGGAATCATAGCTTTCCTCAGCTCTCCAGGATATTTTCTCCTGGTGGATACTTGAAGTCGTAGAGCGGTACAGAAACTTGCATTGGCCATTAACATGTGGCTAAAAAGAGATGGTAGCATCAAAATAGCCAAAATAGCTACAAGGCTATCAGTTTTATGTTAGCTCCTATAGCTTGTAACTAAGACAGTGCTCTGACAGTGCATGACCAGCAGGTCAAGGGAGGTGATCCTGCCCTGCTCTGCTTTGGTGAGAGCCCACCTGGAGTACTGCGTCCAGGTCTGGGGGGTCCCCAACACAGAAAAGACATGTACCTGTTGGAGTGGGTCCAAAGGAGGGCCACAAAGATAATGAGAGGGATGGAATACCTGTCCTATGAAGAAAGGCTGAGAAAGTTGGGGTGGTTCAGCCTGAAGAAAAGGCTCTGGGAAGAACTTATTGAGGCCTTTCAATACTTAAAGTAGGGTTATAGGAAAGATGGGGACAGACATTTTAGCAGGGCCTGTAGCGATAGGACAGAGGGTGATGGCATTAAACTAAAAGAGGGTAGACTCAGACTAGATACAAGAAAGAAATTTTTTATGAGGAGGGTAGTGAAACACTGGAACAGGCTGTCCAGGGAGGTGGTAGATGCCCGATCCCTGGAAGCATTCAGGGTCAAGTGGTTCAGGGCTTTGAGCAACCTCATCTAGTTGAAGATGTCCCTGTTCATTGTAGGGGGGGATTGGACTAGGGCCTTTAAAGGTCCTTTCCAACTCAAACCATTGTATGGTTCAATGATTCTGTGATTGTGCTGCCACTTGACATGAACCTGTCAAGTAACAGGACTCTACTCTGTCTTATACAGGGCATCTAGTTGTGTGTATTACTTTTCAGAAACTGTAGCTGCCAGCTAAAGGAAGCTATTAAAGGTAGTTACGGTAGTTAGTTCTGGCTAACATTTCTAGTTGTGCCACGCTCCAGATAATGTTGTAACAGTAGATTGTAGGTTACTATTACCATGATATTATTCAAAGACCTCTACTTTTGCAAGGTCTTTCCAATAGTCTGTCTATACCAAGAAAGAATTACCTACTGTCTCCATGACTATTGTATTTAAACAGATTTTTTTTTATTCTTTGCATGGACTGGCTAACTAAGTTCTACCAACAGAGTCACTAGAAAACCTGCCATACACTTTTCTAAGTGTGTTATACTATAATAGGGTAAAGAAAAAGGAAGAGAAACAAAGCATAGAGGCAGAATAAGCAGTGGAAATAAAGAGGTCTGAGCTAATTTGCTTGCTGTAAACATGTCATTCTGGCATGTTTCACTCTCCTAAAATAACAGGGTTGTTGACGCTATTTTTAGTTTAGAGAGAGGAGGGACCTATTTTTGTTCTCTTTTAGAAAAATCAAAGCATCACATTTGTGCAGATATCTATTTTATCTGCTCCCTCAAGAATTTTCTACTGTTAATGCTTATTGCACATTCTCTGCTTTGTTGTGTTTAATATAAGTGTGTAGGAATTAAGCGTAGATATACCCAGAATGAACCCTCCACACCAAGAGAAAGAGAAAAGATTAACCCTCAATTAAAAGAAACCACAAAAGCAACACAAAAGCAAGATTAAACTTTTCAAGGCTGAATTATTTATAAAATGTAAGCGAAAATAGGTCATAATGACATGTAACAGGAACATCTAGTGAGCATGCTAAATGTCTATAATATATTATTTAGAACTCTAGTTAGTGATACAGAGGCATGAATATGTGTTTCAGGGTTATGAGCCTTGTGGATATTGTTAATGGACAGTTTCTGTGGAGTGTGTGTCTGACCATAGGTTACAAAATTCTTCAGACCTGGGACTTCTATTGCCTTTCTTCCATCCTTTAGTGTTATTTAGGCTCCAGTTAGTGTGAAGAGCGCTGGGTGGTGTAACAATTGATTAAAGGGCACTTGTGACATAAAGAATTTAATGACCTGAATGATCAATTTCCATTCATGTTTATCCTGCCTGCTACAGCAACCTGATTGAACTATATTCCTGCTGCAGAACTTCCTGTTGTTTTAAGAATATTTGCAACATTGATTCCTATCTTTAATCTTCTGCTCTTCTTGTATTTGTTTCTTGCTCATTTTTTCTTCTGGCCTCTTCCTTTTTGTCTGCAGTCTTTTCTGCTTTTTCACGTTCACCCACATCATCTTCAGCTCTCTGACATTTCAGTCTGTTGATGCACACAAACATTCTGCCAAAACAGGTTAGCTAGAAATAGTGCCATCTTTAGTGACTGCTCCATTTTCAGCACCACATTGTACCACCTGTGATTGACAGGGGTCATGCTGTCAAGCCTAGTAGTTCCTAAGTGGTGATTAGCTGGACCAGTGTTATCTGGATGGGGCTTGATGGACTGCATCCACTGTACTAATCTCTTCTAGATATAGATCCTTTACTCTTTCAGAAACGCCACACTGTCTGATTTACTATGATTTACTAATTATTGTGGGGTTTTGGCTGTTGTTTTGCCTCCACTCACCTCACTTGTGAGCCCTGCAGCATCTCACCCTGAGGAAGTATAAAATACAAGAGCTGCCTGAAAGTAAGAGGAATGGAAGAAAAACATCTCCTGAATAGCATCTCCCAAAAGTTTCATGCTTTGTCTTAACAGTATGAAATTGCAACTCACATTATAGAGCTCAGAAAATAAGTGTGGGACCTATGTTCCAAGAACACATGAGGATTTCTCAGCATGCTAATGTCCTAGACAGTCTCTTTACATCATGCTTTTATCTCTCATTTTCTAAACTTTTTCTGCTTCCCCCTACCATACTTTAATTATCCAGGCCACAATAATCCAAACTGATAATACCCCTCCTTTCTTTGTCTACTGTGTCTGCATATTCCAAAAAGTAAAAGAATGATTTTGAACATCTAATTAGCCCTTTTTCTGTCTTCATAAATCATTGTAAAACTTCCTTTATATTTGAGTTTATTGTATTTTGTCTGTAGGTTCATTTAGTTCCACAAAAATATTAATGATTTAAACAGAATTGTGTATTGCAGGATGACAGGAAGTGTACAAAACTGTTGTGTAGCACCAGAATACCTGAACATGCTACCTGCCCAGATTATGGAATAAAGGAGAATATGGAGCTGGCATATGTTCTCATTCAAAAAGAACCTGAATATCAGCCTTGGAAAAATGCTTTTACCATAAAATCTCTAGAAGGAAACTCAGAAGATGTAATGAGGGTTAAATTTATTGCACTGCAACAGCCTTGAGACACACAACCACTTTGGATATGTTTATGGTATAGTTTTGGTTAAGATCGGGCATGTACTCTTGAAACAGCAACTGATATCCTATGGTTTGCATTGTGGAACAGTTTGTTCTTAAAAGTGCACAAAATGAATACTTCTTGGATGTATTTGATTGAAATTTTTAGGTGAAATGGAGTTGGGCAGGGACTTCAAGAGTGCACATAATGCATTTCAGCTTGTAATTGACTTCAGTCCCTGGTTCTCTGAGACATCTAGACCACCTTAGATTTATTTTTTGCTGGTCTGCTCTTCACCAGCCATAGGCATCATTCCTATGAGGAGATGACTGTCCACTACCTGACCAGTGCACAAGAATATTTCAACATCGAGCAGAAGCAGAAAAAACTAAGATAAAGGTTGCACATAGTGGGTCATCTAACAGGAAACTGGAGCAAGAAGTGTATTAATTGAAAAGTTATAACCATCTCCTCAGGAATACAATTCACTAGGCTTGCCTCAAAGCCCATAGAATTCAATTGCTTTTGAAATTTAAATATCATACTATCATCACTCCATGTCATTTTCTTCACCTAGCAATGGTTTCAGGAATTCACTTTGTGTCAATGTCAGCTAATCCTCACCAGCTGTTTTGGTCTAGAAGCCCACTCCTCTCATGCTGTGCTACTTATACATGTAGACATAGCCTTTAATGATCGTCATGATTCAGTTCTTCATCTGTAAGCTAATGATACTTCTCTGATAGGAAGAGTTTTGTAAGGTTATGGTCATTGACATTTGTGACACACGCAAGAACTATGCAGGTAGTGCTTTTGAAAAGCCTATAAATAGTCCATTATGCCTTTGTGAATGCTGCAGATTTGTGGGTTTTTTAAAAAAACTTCAGGTTTAGTAATATTTGGTAATATTGCCATTTACATGCCATATAATTTCAAGGGCAAAACTCTATATTCTGTTGTTCTATTTTAACTGTGGATTACTGCAGTAAAATGTCATATTTTATGATTTATGTGAAATCTTGAGTTAAGCTGCTTAATGCTTATTGGAAATTTGCAGTATTTGTTGTTTGCATTGTACCACCAAAAATATAAACTTGAGGACTCTGAGGAGTGGTTTTCATCAGCAGAAATACACATAAAAAATTAAAACAACTGGAAGACAACTGTATTGTTCATGTCCAGAGCATGATTGCTGGAAGATGCATAATCAGAAGATAGTGCAAGAAAAGGAAGAGAAATAGCTCAAAGATCATGCACCTTTTTACCAGTAAAGTAGTTATGGCATTTAAGGGAAAATGCCTTTGTGAACAAAATCTCTAAATACAACAGGTTTTGATTTCACCACATCTTGGCTGAATACATAAACTGTTATTTTTTTATATTCATGAGGGCATGGGGGAGGTTTTTTATAATGGCCATACTAGTTCAAAAATCTGTCTTCTTCACATACTAAGTGACTCATCAGTCTTCCAAGCTTACTGAGAAGTGTTTGTCATGTTCTTTTCATCTAAAGTGGTCTCAGTATTCTTTTCAGTAGAAACCTATTTATATCTGATCTTTCAATGGTTGATGTACATCAAAGGTTGAGTATAGAATCCTGAAACTTAAGGAGTATTTTAAATAAAAAAATCCCATGCTAAATATATGTCTGCAAAACTTAAACACTTAATATAGTGGTGCAACTATTCTCTGAAGATAGTGTGAAGTGTACAGTTTTATATCACTTGAGATAAAGACATGCCTCATAAAGACATTCTTTGCCATTTTTCTTTTATTCTCTTGTACCAAGAAGTATAAGGTGCTCTTAGGAATTGCCCCAATCAAAACAAGAAACCTGCATAATAATACTGGAGTTACATTGGCTGTTACTGCAAACTACTATAGTACACTTAAGAGGAATGCAATTGCTCCTTTGCTAATGCACCACCACTGCTGTTCAGCTAAGTCATGTCGATTTATCTCATAGGAATTTGTTGATTTATTTCATAGGCAATCTGTTGCTTAGTTTGATAGCCAGATGAATTAAGAACTTTCTGCTTCTGTTGCTCCCACAGTTGCTGTTTTAAAATGTTTTGTTAGTTACTTAAAAGTCCAATAAATACAATCAGAATAAAATAGAAAGCAATATTGTACATGCTATGAAAGCAAAATTGGGAAGTAGAATTTGGCAAGTAGAATTTGCAAGCAAAGTGATTAACATTGCCCACCTAAACTGATCAGAGAGGTCAAAGCATAAAATTTGTGCATGACAATTTTCAATCTATTCCCATGTAGTTTTGAAAGAGAAAACAAACAGGATTCTGAGTACTTTTTAAGATTAGCAGGTTTGCTACCAGGTACACTGTGTGTAGTGTTCATGCCTGAACTACTGCTGGTGCATCCAGCAGCCTGTGAGATTCACCTACAAGTTACTCGTGTTGCTTTGTGTTGCATGAGATGCATTTCTGCTTAAACACAGATTTCAATTTTATTTTGTTTTCTACCCATTTATTCTGGACTGCGCAGCTGAAAAATGAACTTTAGGTCATCCTAATGCTCTTGTTTTTCTTTTTTGATTTTCAGCACTTTAGAGGAAGGATTTAGAACATTTATTGCCTTAACAGTTTGACTGCAGTTCACATCTCATGGTTTGACAGTGCTATGCTGGTAAAACAGTTCTTCCACCTCCTTAGTCGCTCCTCCAGCCCACATCAAAGTAAATAAGTGTCTGCCTTAAAAAAGAAGACAATATATGACTGTTATTTATATCCTTATGTGAGTTGTGTATACATCATTTGTCTCTGATATTTCGCTTGTCTGAACAAAACCAGAAATGGAGGGCCTGCAGAAATGGTCCTTCACAGAGTGCAGAAATGGGAATTTTTTTTAATGAACTCCATGATTCAATCTGTATAGATGATATAGCCAAGTGGAGGTCAGATGCAATCTCACCCTGTTTAAGTACTACTGAAATACCACAGTTACTTCATAACCTTTTAAAATGACCATTGATTTTCTTTATTTCCCCAAGCTTCATAGTAACATGGAATGATTAGTTGTAGGACAGGATAAAACAAAAACTGTAGTTGTTTGGATTTTTTTTTAACTTACACAGTGAATTCCCATAGGTATAGTGAGAGGTGCACTGTCTCACAGTGTATGCCAGCAGCCAGTGCATAGATCTTTCTTTCAGGGAGGAATCCTTCAAGGGAAGGACTGGAGAAGGTGGAAAGAAGGGAAGAATCTGAGTAATTTCCACATGACCGTGTATATCAGCACTGGAGATACTTCAAACATATATCTGTGAAGTTGAAGGGGCTTTAAGAAAGTTTATGTTTGAAAGACCATGTCTTCAAATTATGAACATTATGTATTACAGCTAAAATTATTGGTAAAAACTGTCATTTAAAAACTCAGTATTTCAGGGAAAAGCATCTTGGTTTTGCACTGGTAAAAATGCAAACGTTTCTTCCATCTCTGTTCAAGGCTGAAATTTTTAGCCTCATTTGCAGTCTGCCGTTATGTCTTATAAGTAATTTTTGTTTATTTGTTATGTTTTTCAAAGCTGGAAAGTACTTTAATTTCATAGGTCACTCTTTCCAGTAGAAACAATATCAGGTAATCTGTCATTAAAATATCAACTAAAATGAATTTCAAAATTTAGATTTGAGTCTCGATACTTTCTTTTTAAATTGCTGTGCAGAAATTTATGACTTCTTTGTCAACATCCTTCTTCAATGTATTGAAACTTTTTCTTCAATATAAATCTATTCCTTAGTCATACCTAAGAAAATCAAATGTAGTACACACTGCTACCATTGTTGCTAGCTGCTTGAAACATTGCACTGGACTGTTACTGTCAGCAGAGGCTATCAATAGACAAAACCTAAGACATCCTAATGACAGGGAAAATGCCTAGAGTCAGAAAAACCTCATACAATAACTTCCTACAGGGTGTCATTTTGTTAGCAGTGTCAAAATATGGAGTAATTTGAACTGAACACAGTGGTTAATTCAGCTTTTTTGAGGCCTGATACTGTTATGTTATCCTGTTCCCCTGTTAAAACAAATGCTAATTACATTCTGTATTTGTAGAGCAGGGTTTCTCACAGGTACTGTGAGAATAGTATTAAAAAAGCTGGTCTGAAACACAGTGGAGTGTAATGCTTATTATATATCATCTTCTTTGAGATGAGTAGGTGGGTGATAGATTGATTCTAAATACTTTTCGCCTTTCCATTACTGAGCAAGGCTTCTGACCTTGCAATTCATGTTCATGTTTTATGTCTCCTGGATGTGATTTGGTTTTTGGTTTATTGTTTTTTCTTTTCTAGCTATAATCTTGCGATCTGTAAGGTGTATGTATTATAGGCACATGGCAAATTAGCAAAATTTTTCGCAAGTATTTTAGATATGTGCCCCACTATGTGGGAACATAGCAAACTTTATATTCCAGGGAGACCATAAAAGTTAAAATCATGTTCAGAATCACAGAATCACAGAATCATCCAGGCTGGAAAAGACCTTGAAGATCACCTAGTCCAGCTATTAACCTAACACTGACTGTTCCCAACTTCACCATATCCCTAAGTGCTATGTCAACTCGACTCTTAAACACCTCCAGGGATGGGGACTCCACCACAGCCCTGGGCAGCCCATTCTAATGCCTAACAACCCGTTCTGTAAAGAAATACTTCCTAATATCCAGTCTAACCCTTCCCTGGTGCAACTTGAGGCCATTACCTCTTGTCCTGTCGCTTGTTACTTGGTTAAAGAGACTCATCCCCAGCTCTCTGCAACCTCCTTTCAGGTAGCTGTAGAGGGCGATGAAGTGTCCCCTCAGCCTCCTCTTCTGATGTTGTACAGACTCAGTTAAAAAAGAAAGTCTAATATTTCTCCTTATGTCACACATGTCACCATTAGCTTTCATGTTACATTAAAGTCCTTTCAGAAGTGGTAAGGATGGCTGTGAGTCTTACAGTGAGGGTGGGGTGGGAATGGCAGCAGGATAAATTATCATTGCGTTGGAGCAGTACTTTTTCTCCAGAAAACTGAGAAGTGGAGAGAATATGTGACTAGTTTTCAGGTTTTCAGCACTATCCTCTTTTTTTAGGACAGTAAACTGTCTAACATAGAATATTCAAAAGGTATGTCTACATGAGGCACATTTCTGTCACTAGGTCAAGATAAACTAAGTAGCAGTCCTTGGTTTGTGTTAGAGAAAGAAAATCTGCAGAATGATATAGTTTGACTTCACCTTTAGAATAAGGAAAATCATATAATTCTTAATTCTATTGAGACTAGATGCCTTTAGCCTGTGCGTCATTCTGTACACCTTGGCCTAATTCATGCGTGCCTGTGCACTAGAAGTTGCCCATGCCCACTGTGGCACACAGAATGATTTCTTGTATTTCAGTTTTCACCCATTGCCTCTTGTACTGTCACTGGGACCACTGAGAAGAGTCTGGCTCTATCTTGTCTACTCCCCCCTGCCTCCAGTCAGGTGTTTATATATGTGAATAAGGTCCTCTGAGCCTTCTCCAGGCTATACACTCCCAGATCTCTCAGCCTCTCCTGAAATGACAGATACTCTTGTCCCTTAATCATCTTTGTGACCCGTTGCTGCAGTCACTTCATTATGTCCATGTCTCTCTTGTACTGGGAAACCCAACCCTACAGGAGCACATAGCTGGGTCATGGTCAGCTTGACATCTACCAGGACTCAGAGGTCCTTCTCTTCAAATTTGCCCTCCAGACAGCTTCCACTGTGTGCTAGGGCATTGGGCTGTCTCCCCGGCTGCAGGGGTAGAATTCTGCATTTCTCTTTACTGAACTTCATGAGGTTTTTCCCAACCCATTTCACCAGTCTGTCCAGAACCCTCTGAATGGTAGCACAGCCATGGAGTATCAGTCACTCCTCCCAGTTTTGTGTTATATGCAAACTTGATAAGGGTGCACTCTCTCCATAGTCCAGGTCATTTTGGACTCAGTATCAGCCTCTGGGGTATACCACTAGTGAGTGGCCTCCATCTGGACTTTCTGCCTCTGATCACAACCCTTGAACCCTTTACCTGGCAATTCAATCTGCCTCACTGTCCATTTATCCAGTACATACTTCATCAGCTTGTCTATGAGGATGTTATGGAAGACAGTGTTGAAAGCCTTGCTCAAGTCAAGATAAACAACATCCACTGCTTTCCACCTAGTCAGTCATCACCTTAGCAGACATTTATCACTTTTTAGCTTATTAAGTGCTAATATTATAAAACTGGATCATGGAATGAGATTTTGTATGTAGGCCAGTATGTTACCCCTAAAGTGCTTTGGGTTTGACAGCAAATACTTGTGTGAAGCAGGTTTCTTTAATCTAATCTTAATTTAATAAGTATTTCACTGATTTCACTTGGAGATTAATATGCTGACAATTTTATGACACTTAGGACTATACAGGACCAGGCCATAATGTGTTAGGTGTTGCCACAGAAAGAATTCTTATTCTCAGAGGGTAAAACAGTTCCTAGTGCCATGTTTTTCACCTGAATAACACTGCTAGAGTTTCAAAGAAGTGCAATATTAATCTTCAGTAAGTTTCAGAACTCTGGAATACCTCATGTGTGGCAAAAGCAAGATAAAGAATAGAAATATTCAGTTACAGAGCAAAGTGATGTGGTGGTGTCACCCACCTAAATTGCCATTTGCATTTACTTTGACATTATTAAACTACTTATATTGTCAAGCTTAAAAAAATAAAGAGTTTAAAAAATAAAGTGTTGATCAACATAGGTACTAGCTATTACTTGACAGCTGAGACATAAGAGTTTAAATCTATTCCCACTGAATTCAGCAGGAATTTTGCCAATGGTTTTAATGGAATAAGGAGTTGGCCTTCATTTTTAAAGAATACCACAGAAACAGCAGTGCTAGCAGTGATGTAAGAACTGCAAGGAGGGATAATATATAAAGGAGATCTGTTAAAAAATAGGACCTAATCCTGCAGTCCTAGCACTAGCAAAATTCTTTCAATGGTTAATAAATTAGAATAAGGAAGCCTATGGCTCATAAGTAAATACCATATAAACTAACAAAGAAATTATGAAAGGCATACAAATGTTTACACAGGAAATATATGCACTCTTATTTTAGATTATGGGCTGATTGCATATGCATTAATGTCCAGGTTTTAGTCACAGTGAAAAAAGTTATAGAGTAAATAGCCAAATATGCAGGTGACTCCAGTAACTGAAAATAAGAACGCTGATTTGTGTTTAGAATGGTAGTTTCTGGAGATACAACTAAACGTTAGATGATGGGAAAATGATAAAGTAAACCAGTTCATTTCTTCATTGCCTCTAGTGAGTAATAGCTTTTTGAAAATAGTTGTATTCATACAATCATTACCTGATATCTGTTAATTTACAAGTCCTAGATATCTGCATTCTACAACCTACTATTGACATGTTGTTTTCCAAATTAGCACATGTATTATACTGTAAACTACAGATTTTCTTATAGACTCATTATGTAACTTTTAAAAGCTCTTCATGTTACCAAGTGTCTCAGAGTTTGAGAAGTGTTTAGTTATGAACCAGTGCCCAAGGAACGAATTCATTCACTCCCTGCTGTCTTGAAGACAATAGTGATGCTTGAGATGAAATGAAAACACCCACAAACCTGAACAGGTAGGTCATCTGTGACAGCACAGATGTCATTTGGAATAATAACACAAAAAAACAATGCTATAAAAAGCATTCAGCCCAGTAGTGTCTCACTGCTAATCTCTCTCTTCTGCACACAACAGTCACTTGGAATTTCACAGTGAGAGTGGGACTGGAATCCATCATGTTAACATACTAAATTCACCTATTTTAGCTAAGGGGAAAAAATATCTGTAAGCAATTAAAATCTGATTTATACAGCTGAGCTGTATAGTTTTTATAGTTTAGCTGTTACAGGGCAACAGTATAATATATACTAGCCAAGTCATTGTGAAAATTTATTAAATAAAAGGTTTATACAGCAAATAATAATACTGATCAATAAAAAATATGAGAGTTAATTTCTCACTATCAGAAGATGTAAAGAAATCAAATGCCTTTAGTGTGATTCAGAGAAGTACAGACTAAGAAGAACAGGAAATGATAAGGTTGCTTTTTGTTGTTTTTATTGCCATTATTACATAAATGTCTGTAATTCAAGTGGTAAAAATACGTTTATTTGTATGTTTTAATCTGGCCATAATGCTTCAGATGCATACAAGACTTTATGATTTGGGCCGAAGTCTTACTTTTCACTAAGAAAGATTACGAAAAATCTTTCTAGGTCCCTTTGCTTATGCTTTTTCTTGTTTTTCCCTTCAGAAAGAGTTAATGCTAACATCTAGGATACTAGTATAACTCAACATGACAATTTGTGGTTGAACAGTTCACAATTTATTTTCTGGTTGAGACAGTTTTTATATGCAATTCTTATTTTATTTTAATAGAAAATAAATTATCATTTACCTTATTATGTAACATGTATCTCTAAAATTTAGCTAGAACTTTTAACATCACAGGTAATAAATATTGTGTTACAAAGAATAATTTCAAATTATTTTTAGTGTATGCAATGACATACATGATCACAGTTAGTGTATTGTGTATGACTATGTCTAGAATTACAAACATATTTATATACATTATGTATCCTAATGTTTTGCTTACTGACAACAGTACTGGGCAGGTAACATAATGTGTATGAATTTTTCTTTCTTTCAGCTTCCTATAGCTTGATCTTTGCCTTTTTAATCATGGAATATTCTGCCAAAACATAATGGTTGGGGTCCAGTTACACTTACTAAACTTGTTACACTTGTCTGTGTCTAGAATACATGTATTTTATAATATTTGTGAGAGAACAAGACAGAGAGCTATATTTGCATTGATTATAAACTGAAAAAATAAAAGAAAATGATAACCAAGTGTTTCAATATACAGATGCAAGATATCTGAAACTTCAATTTGCATTCAAACAATTCAAATGTTTGAATTAGAACTTAAAATTAGGTATGCACAAGCCCACAGTTGTGAATGATGATAAGAGTATTCATCATGTTTAAGGAAATCGGTTGTTTGATAATATAATGGACATTGTAAAATAACATTTAGGAATAGGTTGCTCATTTATTGCCCCTAAAGACATGTCAGGATTTGATTGTCAGCATGTTCAGATGTAAAGAAATTTGGAAAACAAATCTTCCTTCATTGTGTGGCATGGCTCACCACATAAAAATGACATTTTCCAGCAAATACAGTGCAATGTAGTACAACAATAACATTTTTCAGTAAGCATGGATATATTTATATAGTATTTGAATGACTGCAATGTGGCACAAGTCATAGGATTTATTTATAAGTGAAGTCTAAGTACGAAATTCGAGTATGAATTTTCTTTACTTATAAGTGAGGGAAAGCTGGACATCAGACCTATGCCTGCATAAACAATCAGTGCTTTTAAGTCATTCATTTGTTCAGTGGTCGAGGAACTCCCCAGCCAGTCATCTGCATAGATGAGCAATAATAGCAAGAAGCTGTGACTAATTAGTAATAAAAAGTTGAACAAAAAAAAGGTGAACCTCTTGTTGACTGGGACGAGTGGTTTAATGATAATGGGTACTTATAGGACAGAGGTACTCAATGCCTTCATAGCCTCAGTCTTACCAACAAAGAATAGGGAAGGGGGTTCGAGGAGAAGTGGATGCAGACCAAGTCAGGGGTTACTTGGGAGATCTTGATCCATAGTGGATCCATGGTATGAGACAGACTACATGCAAGGTTTCTGAGAGAGCTGGCCAATATCCTCTCAGGACTTTAACATCTTTCAAAAACAGAAAATTGGAGGACATCTGTGATGATTGGAGGAAAACAAATATTATGCTTTCAAAAAGCAATTTGGGGAAGTACAGACTAGTCAATCAAATTCAACACCAAGGAAAATCGTAGAGTGGGCCTCAAGGGCACATCATGCTTGACCCAGTGGATTGCCTTCTGTGATAAAATAACTAGATTTTTGATCAGGAGGAGAGAAATGGATGTCATTTACTTCAGCTTTAGCAAGGCTTTTGACACTCTTTCACCGTATTCTTTTATCCAAGTTAAGACCATGCAATCTGTATGGAAGAACAACCAGATGGGTACAAAACTCACTGAATGGTTAGACTTGGCGGGTAGTGGCTAATGAGTTGTACTCTGCCTGGATGCTGGTAACAAGTGGGATACCATAGGGACTGGTGCTGCTTAACATCTTGATCAGTAACCTGAAGGAGTTTATGGAATGCTTGCACATAAGGTGTTCACTAGACACCAGAGAGGGGGGACCAGTTGATGTGCTTGAGGGCAGGGCTTCTGTCCAGGGGGAACTGGACAAGCTGGAGGAATAAATTGGCAGGAAATTAATGATATTCAACAAAAAAAAAAAAAAAATGCAAACTCATACACCTGGGAAGGAATAAACCGCTTTACAACAATACAGGCCAGGGTCTGGTTGTCTGACAAATAGTTCTGTAAGGGGCTTGTAGGATATGGAGGATAACAAGCAGAGTATAAACCTGCAGTGTGTCCTGGCAGCAAAGAAGGCCAACAGCATTCTCTGCTGCATGAACGGGGACACAGCCAGTTTACTGAGTGAGAAAATCACCCCTTTTATTCAGGACCCATTAGACCATGCAATTTTGGTCTCCCCAATGCAAGAAGGACATCAATAAGCATAACTGAATTCAGGGGAGGCCAGCAAGGAAGTTGTGACCTTCAGCCCTTGCCCTGTGAAGAGAGCTGTGGGACCAGGGATCATTCAACCTGGAGAAGAGATGGCTTTAGAAGAACCTAACAGCAGCCCTGCATCACTGACACAGAGGTGACTGTGGAGACACCAGCCAGGCTTTTAACAGCAGTGCGTGGTGGACAGCTGTGAAACATTGTACATGACCTGAAACAAGAGAGGCTCAGACTGGATCTAAAAATAAAATCACCAAGAGGACAGGCAAGCAGCAGAGCAGAGGAGACCAGAGTTTTTGTTGTCTCTGGGCTTGGAGGTTTTCAAGCAACTGGACAAAAGTCTGAGAAATTTAGTCTGACCTCATATCCAGGTGTGCTGGGTTTGGCTGAAATAGAATTAATTTTCACAAGAAGGTGGGAGGGAACACAGCCAGGATAGCTGACCTGATATAGCCAAGGCGATATTTGATACCATATGGTGTCATGCTCAGTATACAAAGTGGTATAGCTGGATGTGGGGGAGGAGGGACCATGACTTGGGAATGGGTTGGGCATCAGGTTCCAGGTGGTGAACTGCATTGTGCATCACTTGCTTTATATATTCTTTCATTTAGTATTATTGTTATTTACTCTTTCCTTGCATTGTGCTATGAAACTTACCTCAACCCATGCATTTTTTTACCTTTTTCTTCTGATTCTCCTCCCCATCTCAGTGAGGGGGAGGAGTGAGTGAGTGGCTGCATGGTGCTCAGTTGCTAGCTGGGCCTAAACCACAACGGTCCTTTTTGATGTCCAACATGGGGCCTGAAGGGTTGAGATAATAACAGATTTGACCAGAGTGTGTTTAAAAACAATTGTTATATGCATTTCTTATATTAGTTAAATAGTTGCTGGTCACAATGTTGGTTCATTTGTCCACATAGTGATGTTATTTAAATCCTTATATGGACCATGTTTTCCCTGTGGTGATATTTATCACCTCTGGAAGAGGGATCAGGACTATCATTTTGCTGCACTGTATAATATCAACATATGATATGATTACATCACTGGTCATGAGGTTAAGCTGGTATTTGAATGAGGCACTGTTGTCATGCCTGTGCTTCAGGTGCCTTTTCTTAGAATTTATTAATAATCACACCCAATCTGTGGGGAAGACAGGGGGGATACTTTCTCCTCCTCTTTCACCTCCCCTTTTTCCTTTAGGCTAATTACAACAGCTTTAGAGAATTTTGAATAGCCTTGGGATTTTCAAGCCAACATTCTCTTATTGCTATGTCTACTGAATGTGTTTCAGGTCTTGTTTAGGGTTCCAAAAAAAAAAATTTTAAGAATACAGCTCTTAGATCTGCCCCAAGGCTGGATAATGATGGGTGGCATGGCATGTGGGACAATATGGGTAGGTATCTAGAGAGCTTCTCACCTCCTGTCCTGGTTTCGGCCAGGATAGAGTTAACTTTCCTTGGGCTGAGAGGGAGCACAGCTAGAGGACCGGGTCCCGATCGATCATTGAAGTATTCCATATTATGTGATGTCATGATCAGTATATAGGTGGATGCATGCTCTCTCATGCTCCGTTTTGGTTTCCAGGTCAGTGTGGAGGCATTTTCTGGTGTGGTCAGATCACTGCTGGGAGGGGGAGGGGGGGGGCGGGGGGGCAGGCTGCATACGTGTTGCCACGCTCGGTAAGCCACTGCTGCATTTTTGCCCATTTTGGACCTACTATTGTTACTGTTGGTTTTGTTACAATCACTAAATTTTTTTTTATTCAACTTACGAATTTCTTCTTTTGTCCCTCCCCTATTTCACTGGGGAGGGGGCGGGGGGGAGGTAAACAGCTGGCCATATGGCAGTTGGCTACTGGCTGAGTTCAAACCACAACAGTTTTTGGTGCCCAAAGTGGGGCCCGAGGTATGAGATAACGACAGTACAGGTAGTAATATTGATTGCTTGGCTCCTTAAGATTTTATGACCTCATTTACAATATTTTTTTACAGAACGGGTTGTTAGGCGTTGGAATGGGCTGCCCAGGGAGGTGGTGGAGTCCCCATCCCTGGAGGTGTTTAAGAGGCGGGTTGACATAGCGCTGAGGGATATGGTGTACTTGGGAACTGTCAATGTTAGGTTAATGGTTGGACTGGATAATCTTCAAGGTCTTTTCCAACCTAGTCGATTCTGTGTATTCTGTGAAAATGTATTTCCCATGCTGTTGCTCACAGTCTGTGAGACTTGGGTTAAGATTTTGTTTCTGCTGTACTATGTGATGCTCATCTATGACAGGGTGCAGTCATCGGCCCCGGGGCTATTTACAATTGTGTTTGAGAAATTCAAGAATTTCAAATATCCTTGCAATGTTGACATTAACATGGTCATCTTACTGCTAGGAGCCATTGTGTTCCTGCATGTGGTTCAGGTTTTGTTCAGGGTTAAGCAACTATTTAAGAGTATCGCTTTTGGAAATCTACCCCAAGGTTGGAGAATTATGGGAGTGTGGAGTAGCATGGGTAAGCACTTAGAACAGTGGGCACCTGAGGTGTATCGGAACTTCATTCCTGCACAGGTGCAGAATCCTGAAGAATTAGTAAAATATTTGGAAAAAGTATGCTGTCACTGGGTAATTCCAGAGAGGCACAGCTCACTGCAACATGCTGGGGCCTAGCCCACACTTACCGAGTGTTACTAAACACTGTTCAGCACCCTCAAGAGGAAGAGAAGGGCTCTGGATCTGGTAACCGAGTAACAGAAACTGCAGCCACTAGAACCGCAAGGACAGGCACTGCAGCTGAACCAGAGAACCAACCCCTGACGGTGTCTGTTGCTCTCATACATAAGAAGAAATACACAAGAAAATCCCCTCACAGTGTACAGGGTGACAATGAACCAGGCCCGACATGAGAACAGGAGGAGGCAGAGCCAGTGATAGTCACCTGATCCTTATCCCTGAGTGAGTTGCAAGACATGCAAAAAGATTTCAGCTGCCATCCAGGTGAGCAACTCGTTACCTGGCTGCTCCAATGTTGGGATAGTAGGGCCAGTAGTTGGAACTAGAAGGTAGGGAAGCCAGGCAGCTAGGATCCCTGTCTAGGGAAGGGGACATTGACAAAGCCATTGGAAAGAAGGCACAAAATCTCAGTCTCTGGAGGTGACTTCTGTCAAGTGTGAGGGAGAGGTATCCCTTCAAGGAAGATTTTGTATGTCATCCAGGTAAGTGAACCACTATGGAGAGAGGCATTCACAGAATCGCAGAACCACCTAGGTTGGAAAAGACCTTGAAGATCACCTATTCCAACCATCAACCTAACACTGACAGATCTCAACTACACCATATCCCTAAGTGCTAGGTCAATACCTGAGGGAGCTAGCCATGCAGGAGATGGTTTACTATGACCCAGATAATGCACAGCTACCCACAGATCCAGATGAAGTCCGATGCACTCAGTCCATGTGGAGGACTTTTGTACGGAGCACACCCTCATCATATGCCAGTGCATTAGCAGTAATGGATTGGAGAGATGAAGAGGGACCAACAGTGGATGAACTGGCTCACCAACTACGACAATATGAAGAAAGTCTCTCTTCCTCCCTCATCACAGCTGTGGAGAAATTATCTCAAGAATTCCAGCAATTTAAAGATGACATGTCCTACTCCCCACCTGCACTAGAATCTCAGCTATCAGGAGCAGTCGTTTCTCTACTCAAGAGAACCGGTACACACCACGGGGGAAGCTGTGACATTGCCTGTGTGACTATGGAGAAGACATGAAGAAATGGGATGGAAAACCTACCTACCTCCTAGAAGAGTGGGTATGTGAGTTGGAAGGAAGAACAACTACAAAACAGGGTTCTTTTAGGAGAAATGCTGCTGTGGTTTCCAGTAATCACTTGCCCAAACAGAGCAGAAAGGTCAACTTTGCTCACGATCCTATGAGAAGAACTTCTAATTTGTATTCACAAGAAGTGAGTGATCGAGACAGAAACCTGTGCACACCACACTAATCCATTTGTCGTTATTGGGTATTATGACCAACATTAGAGGGGCCCTGCCTCCAGCCAGGTGGAGGACAGGGACAATCGAGTTTATTGGTCTGTGTGGATTTGATGGCCTGGCACATCTGACCCCCAGCAGTATAAGGCTTTAGTGGACACTAGTGCTCAATGCACCATAATGCTGTCAAATTTTAAAGGAGCAGAACCCGTTTGTATTTCAGGTGACAGGGGGCTCTCAACAGCTGACTGTATTGGAGGCTGAGGTGAGCCTAACTGGGTATGAATGGCAAAAGCACCCCATTGTGAGTGGCCCAGATGCTCCATCTATTCTTGGCATAGATTATCTCAGAAGAGGATATTTTAAGGACCCAAAAGGGTATTGGTGGGCTTTTGCAATAGCTGCCTTGGAAACAGAAGAAATTAAACAGCTGTCTGTGTTACCTAGTCTATCAGAGGATCCTTCTGTTTTAAGATTGATGAGGGTTGAAGAACAGTGGGTGCCAGTTGCCACTACAGCAGTGCACCAACGGCAATATCGCACCAATCGAGACTGTAATCCCTATCCATAAACTGGTTTGTCAACTAGAGAGCCAAGGAGTCATCAGCAAGATGCGCTCCCCTTTTAACAGCCCCATATGGCCAGTGCAAAAGTCTAATGCAGAGTGGAGACTGACACTGGATTATCGTGGCCTGAATGAAGTCACGCCACCGCTGAGTGCTGCTGTGCCAGACATGCTAGGACTTCAGTATGAACTAGAGTCGAAGGCAGCCATGTGGTACACCACAATTGATATTGCCAACTCATTTTTCTCCATCCCTCTGGCAGCAGAGTGCAGGCCACAGCTTGCTTTTTCCTGGAGGGGTGTCCAATACACCTGGAATTGGCTGCCCCAGGGGTGGAAACACAGCCCCACTGTTTACCATGGACTGATCCAGACTGCACTGGAACAGGGTGAAGCCCCGGAACACTTACAGTACATTGATGACATCATTGTATGGGGTAATAGAGTGGAAGAAGTTTTTGAGAAATGGAAAAAAATAGTCCAAATCCATCTGAGAGCCGGGTTTGCCATAAACCATGGCAAGGTCAAGGGATCTGCACAAGATATTCAGTTTTTAGGAGTAAAATGGCAAGATGGATGTCGTCAGATTCCAACTGAGGTGATTAATAAAATACCAGCTATGTCCCCATTGACTAACAGAAAGGAGACACAAGCTTTCTTAGGTGTTGTGGGTTTCTGGAGACTGCACATTCCAAATTACAGTCAGATTGTAAGGCTTCTCTATCAAGTGATCCAGAAAAAGAATGACTTTATGCGGGGCCCGGAGGAACAACAAGCTTTTGAACAAATTAAACATGAGGTAGTCCATGCAGTAGCCCTTGGGCCAGTTTGTACAGGATAAGATGTTAAAAATGTGCTCTACACTGCAGCCAGGAAGAATGACCCTATCTGGAGTCTCTGGCAGAGAGCACCAGGGGAGACTCGGCATCGACACCTGCGGTTTTGGAGTTTGGGATACAGAAGATCAGAGGACCGCTGTACTCCAACCAAAAAGGAGATATTGGCAGCATACGAAGGGGTCCAAGCTGCTTCAGAGGTGATCGGGACTGAAACACAGCTCCTCCTGGCACCCTGACTGCCAGTGCTGGGCTGGATGTTCAAAGGGAGTGTCCTCTCTACACAGCATGCAACTGATGCCACGTGGAGTAAATGGGTTTCATTAATCATGCAACTGGCTTGAATAAGGACCCCCAGCCGTCCAGGAATATTGGAAGTGATTACAAGTTGACCAGAAGGCAAAGGTTTTGGAATGGCACCAGAGGAAGAGGTAACGCGTGCTCAGGAGGCCCCACCATATAATAAACTACTGGATAAAGAGAAGCTATATGCCCTGTTTACTGACAGGTCCTGTCTAATTGTGGGGACACATCGAAGGTGGAAGGCAGCTGTGTGGAGCCCCACATGATGGGTTGCTGAAGCTGCTGAAGGAGAAAGTGAATCGAGTCAGTTCGCAGAGGTGAAAATCATCCAGCTGGCCTTGAATATTGCTGAGTGAGAAAGGTGGCCAGTGCTCTATCTCTATACTGACTCATGGTGGCAAATGTGCTGTGGGGGTGGTTACAGCAGTGGAAAAGGAGCAACTGGCAGCACAGAGTCAAACCCATCCGGGCTGCTGAATTATGGCAAGATATTGCTGCTTGGCTAGAGAATCTAGTTGTAAAAGTACGCCATGTAGATGCTCATGTACCCAAGAGCTGGGCCACTGAAGAGCATCAGAACAACCAACAGGCGGATCAGGCTGCCAAGATCAAGGTGGCTCAAGTAGATCTGGACTGGCAACATAGGGGTGAACAATTCATGGCTTGCTGGGTCCATGACTACTCAGGCCACCAGGAAAGAGATGCAACATATAGATGGGCATGTGACCGAGGGGTGAACTTAACCATGGATGCTATTGCACAGGTAATCCATGAATGTGAGACATGTGCTACAATCAAGCAAGCCAAACGTTTAAAGCCCATTTGGTATGGAGGACGATGGTCAAAATATAAATATGGGGAGGCCTGACAGATTGATTATATCACGCTCCCACAAACTCAGCATAGCAAACACTATGTGCTTACAATGGTAGAAGCAGCCACCGGTTGGTTGGAAACTTACGCTGTGCCCCATGCCACTGCCCAGAACACCAGTTTAGGCCTTGAGAAGAAAGTCTTATGGCGGCATGGCACGCCAGAAAGGATTGAGTCAGATAATGGACACAATTCCGAAACAACCTCATAGACACCTGGGCCAAAGAACATGGCATTGAGTGGATATATCACATTCCCTGCCATGCACCAGCCTCTGGGAAAATTGAGCGATACAAAGGGTTGCTAAAAACTACACTGAGAGCAATTGGTGGTGGAACTTTCAAACACTGGGAAGTGCATTTAGCAAAAGCCACCTGGTTAGTCAATACCAGAGGATCTGCCAAGCAAGCTGGCCCTGCTCAGTCAAACCTCCTTCATACTGTAGATGGGGATAAAGTCCACATAGCGTGCATGAAAAATATGCTGGGGAAGACCGTCTGGGTTACTTCAGCATTGGGTAAAGATAAACCCGTGCGTGAGATTACTTTTGCCCGAGGACCTGAGTGCATTTGGTGGGTAATGCAGAAGGACAGAGAAGTCTGATGCATGCCTCAAGGAGATTGGATTTTAGGTGAAAATAGCCAATGAATTGAACTGTCAAATAACCCTGTTATTGCAATTGGTGCCTCACAACATCCTCCTGCTACATCCAAAGCCTCCTGCTCCACTGAATGAGACAACTCCACCTCATTCCTCCAGCCTTAAAGACTGTCATGACAGATGGAACCCAAAGTTCTGGACTAAATGAACTCAGTAGACATTTTGGAAGGATGGCCCATAGACTGAGGGAATGATATCTGTCAGACCCGGAAAAGGGGTGGTGATTCCTTAGAATGTATTTGAAACCTAAGCATAATGTAAATAGTATGGAATAAGGGGTGGAGACTGTCTTGGTTTTGGCCAGGGTAGAGTTAACTTTCCTTGGGCTGAGAGGGAGCACAGCTAGAGGGCTGGGTCCCAATTGATCATTGGAGTATTCCATATCATGTGACATCATGCTCAAAATATAGGCAGATGCATGCTCTCTCATGCCCCGTTTCGGTTTCCAGATCGGCGTGGAGGGATTGTCTGGTGTGGTCAGATCGCTGCTGTGGTGGGGTGGGCTGCGTACCTGTTGCTGCACTTGGTAAGCCACTGTTGCATTTTTACCTGTTTTGGACCTACTATTGTTACTGTTGGTTTTGTTACTATTACTAAATTTTTTTAATTCAACCTATGAATTTCTTCTTTTGTCCCTCCCCTAATTCACTGGGGAGGGGGCAGAGGAAAGTAAGCAACTGGCCACGTGGCGACTGGCTACTGGCTGAGTTCAAACCACAACACCTCCAATGGTTTGGAACTTCACTCCTGAACAATGACAGGACCCTGATAAAGTGAAAGGAAGATGCTGTGACTATTTTACTGCACTGTGCTGGGCCTTAGGCAGTATCTACCAAACACTGCTCAAATTATGCAGCTCTCTCAGGGGGAGGGAAAGAAAAACGGACAACAGGCAGTGCATCTATTCCAACCCTTTTGACAAGCACTGCAGCTACCCCAACTCTGGCGACAGGCACTGTAGCTACTCAAACCCTGTGACAGGCACTGCAGTTGAACCAGAGAACTAACCTGTGCTCGTATCAGTCGCCACTGTCAGAAGAAGAAATACATAAAAAATCAATTCGCTTAGTGAGGGATGAAGACGAACCAGGGCCATCACAGCAACATAAGGAAGAGGCAGAACCAGAGATAATCACACAATCTCTATCCCTAAGTGAGCTGTGAGATATGTGAAAGGATTTCGGACACCATCCAGGTGAACACATTGTTACCTGTCTCCTCTGATGCTGGGATAATGGGGCCAGTAACTTGGAATTAGAGGGTAGGGAAGCTAGGCAGCGGGGATCCCTGTCTAGGGAAGGGGACATTGACAAGGCGATTGGAAGACACAAGCCCTCAGACTCTTCTCTCAGGCATGAAAGAAAGGTATCCCTTAAAGGAAGAGATTACCTGTCACCCAGGCAAGTGGACCACCATGAAGAGAGGTATCCAGTACATGAGGGAATTAACCATGCTGGAGGTGATTTATAATGATCCAGATAACAAGCAGTTATCCACAGATTCAGATGAAGTCCAGTGCACACAACCCAGGTGGCAGAAGTTTCTACAAAATGCGCCACCATCATATTCCAACTCATTGGCAGTAGTGTCCTGGAAAGAAGGTGAGGGACAAATGGTGAATGAAGTGGCTGGCCAATTCCAGCAATATGAAGGAAGTCTCTCTTCCTGCCTACAGGCCTGCATCTTGACTGGAGAAGCTGCCAGACATGCTAGCTGAGAAACTGTCCCGAGAGTTCCAGCGATTAGAGGATAAGTTCTGCTCCCCACCTGTATGGGCCCATATCTCAGGTGGTAGGAGTAAGCATTCCTCTGCTCAAGGGAGAGAATATGGGAGGTACACACCACAGGGTACCCTGTGGTTTTTCCTGCGTGACCATGGAGAGGACGTGAGGGCCTGAGATGGAAAGCCTACCTCGACCCTAGAGGCATGGGTAGGTGAGTTGCAAGGAAAAACAGCCACAAAACAGGATTCTTCCTGAAAAAATGCTCTCCAGTTTCCAGCAGGCAGATCCCCACACAGAGTAGAAGGGCTGATCTTACTTCTGATCCTCTTGAAGGGACTTCTAATTCATGTGTATAAAAAGTGAGTAACAAATACTATGACGAGGATTAGAGGGGCCCTGCCTCCAGCCAGGTGGAGGAAAGGGACAACCAGATTTATTGGACTGTGTGGGTTCAATGGCCTGGCATGTCAGACCCACAGGAGTATAAGGCTCTAGTGGACACCAGTGCAAAATGTACCCTAGTGCCATTGAACTATAAAGGATCAGAACCCATCAGAATTTCTGGAGTGATGGGTATCACAACAGCTAACTGTATTGGAAACTGAAGTGAGTCTAACTGGGAATGAGTGGTGTAAACACTGCATTGTAACTGGCCCAGAGGCCCTGTGCATCCTTGGCATAGATTACCTCAGGAAAGGGTATTTCAAGGACCCTGAAGGGTACTGGGGGGCCTTTGGTATAGCTGCCTTGGAGACAGATGAATTTGAACAGCTCTCTGCCTTTCCTGGTCTCTCAGGTGACCCTTCTATTGTGGGGCCACTGAGGGTTGAAGAACAACAGGTGCCAATCGCTACCACAACGGTGCACCTGTGGCAATATCGCACCAACCAAGAATCAGTTATTCCCATCTGTGAGCAGATTCGTCAAATGGAGAACCAAGGAGTGATCAGCAAAACTTGATCACCTTTTAATAGTTCAGTATGGCAAGTGTGAAAATCTAATGGCAGAATGGAGACTAACAGTAGACAGTTGTGGCCTGATTGATGTCATGCCGCTGCTGAGTGCTGCCGTGCTGGATCTGCCAGAACTTCAATACAAACTGGAGTCAAAGGCAGCCAAGTGGTATGCCACAACTGATGTCGCTAATGCATTTTATTCAATCTCTTTGGCAGTGGCATGCAGGCCACAGTTTGCTTTCACTTGAAGGGGTGTCCAGTACATGTGAAATCAACTACCCCAGGGGTGGAAACAGCCCTACCATTTGCCATGGATTGATCCAGACCTCACTGGAACATGGTGAAGCTCCAGAGCACCTGCAATACATTAATGACATAATCAGATGGGGCAGCACAGCAGAAGTTTTTGAGAAAGGGGAAAAAATAGTTCAAATCCTTCTGAAGGCCGTTTTTTCCATAAAATGAAGTAAGGTCAAAGGACCTGCAAGGAGAGCCAGTTTTTAGGAATATAATGGCAAGATGGGAGTAGTCAGATCCCAATGGATGTGATCAACAAAATAGCAGCTATGTTTCCACTGACTAGCGAAAAGGAAACACAAGTTTTCTTAGGCATCGGTTTTTGGAGGATACGTATTCCAGATTAGAGTCTAATTGTAAATCCTCTCTATCAGGTGATCTGGAAGAAGGATTTTAAATGGGGCTCTGAGTGATGACAAGCCTTTGAACAAATTAAACAGAAAATAGTTCTAGCAGTAGCCCTCAGGCAGGTCTGGGCAAGACAAGGTGTCAAAAATGTGTTCTACATCGTGGCTGGGGAGAATAGCCCTACCTGCAGTCTCTGGCAGAAAGCACCATGGGAAAACTGAGATCGACCCCTGGGGTTCTGGAGTCAGGGATATAGAGGATCTGAGTCCCGCCTAGACTCCAACAGAAAAGGAGATATTGGCAGCATATGAAGGAGTTCAAGCTGCTTCAGAAGTAGCTGATATGGAAGCACAGCTCCTCTTGGCACCCTGACTACTGGTGCTTGACTGGCTGTTCAGAGGAAGGGTTCTCTCTACACATCATGCAACCCATGCCATGTGGAATAAGTGGATTGCACTGCTCACACAACAGGCTTTCACAGGAAATCCCAGTTGCCCAAGAATTTTGGAATTGATCACGGACTGGCCAGAAGGCAAAGATTTCAGAATATCACCAGAGGAGGAGGTGACACATGCTGAAGAGGCCCTACCGTATAATAAACTGCCAGAAAATGAGAAGCAATATCTCCTGTTCACTGATGAGTCCTGCTGCATTGTAAGAAAGCATAAGAAAGCATCACAGGTGGAAGGCTGCTGTATGGAGTCCTATACAACGAGTTGCAGAACTGCTGAAGGAGGTGAATCGAGCCTGTTTGTGGAAGTGAAAGCCATCCAGCTAGCTTTAGACATTGCTGATCAAGGAAAACGTCCAGTGCTCTATCTCTATACTGACTCATGGATCATGGCAAATGCCCTGTGGGGATGGTTGCAGCAATGGAAGCAGAGCAACTGGCAGCACAGAATTAAACCCATCTGGGCTGCCTCATTGTGGCAAGATATTGCTGCATGGCTAGAGAAGCTGGTTGTAAAAGTATGTCACATAGATGCCCATGTACCTAAGAGTAGGACCACTGAAGAACATAAAAACATCCAGCAGGTGGATCAGGCTGCTAAGACTTGGACCTTCAAACATTGCAATACACATTGAGCAAAAGCCAGCTAGTCAGTTAACACTAGAGGATCAATCGAGCTGGCCCTGCCCAGTCAAAACATCCACATATTGTAGAAGAGGATGAAATCCCCATAGTGCTCATGAAGAATATATTAAGGAAGACAATACGGGTTAGCCCTGCCTTGGGCAAAGATGAACCCCTCCGCAGGATCGCTTTTGCTCGAGGACCTAGATGCACTTGGTGGCTGATGTGGAGGGATGGGGAAATTCAATGTGTACCACAAAGGGATTTGATTTTGTGTGAGAATAACCAGTGAATTAAATTGTATGATGTTAATTGGTAAATAACCCTGCCACTGAATGTCATCACTACTACAGCTGCTATATGCCATATCAATGGTATTACAGTAAGAATCACCAAAATCAGTGAAACTAACTTTGATGAAAGGGAGCAAAGTGTAGCAGCGATGGAACTTGAAGTGGCTTCAGCAGCTGGCCCCCAGCAACTTCCTCAAGATCGACATCTTTAACCTGCAGGCTGTGGGCATGGGCCTTGCCAAATACATCAGCTGTGAGCTCCAGATGCAGCATGCAGCAGTCCAACACCACACAACATCTCTCCTGCCCTGAAAGACTGTTATGGTAGTTGGAGCCCTAAAGTCATGGATTAAATAAACTCAATGGACATGTTAGAGGGATGGCCCATAGACTAAGGGAATGTTGTCTGTGTGTGTATATCTATATCATCTATATCTATATCTGTACCTATCTATCTATCTATATATCTATATCTATATCATCTATATCTATCTCTCTATATCTATCTATATCATCTATATATCTATATCTATATCTGTATATCTATATCTATCTAATCTATATCATCTATCTATATCTCTGTATCTCTATCTTTATATCTATCTATATATTTAAATATCTGTATCTATAATCTATCTCAAAGACAGGAAAAGTGGTGGTGATTAGTTGGAAAGTATAGGATCTGGGCATGACGTAGATGGTATAGAATAAGGGTCTGATAATGTCCTAGGTTCAACTGGGATAGTTAATTTTCCCAAGAAGCTGGGAGGGAACACATCCAGGATAGCTGACCTGAACTAACCAAGGGGATATTTGATACCATATGACATCATGCTCAATATATAAACTGGGGGAGTTGGGCGTGGGGGAGGAGAGATCATGGCTCAGGAATAGGCTGGGCATCAGGTTCCGGGTGGTGAACAATTGCATTGTGCATGTCTTGTTTTATATATTCCTTAATTTAGTATTATTGTTATTGTATTTTCTTCTCTCCTTGTGTTGTCCTATGAAACTGTCCTTATCTCAACCCATGAGGTTTTTTTACCTTTTTCTTCTGGTTCTCCTCCCTATCCCAGTGTGGGAGAGGAGTGGTAGCATGGTTCTTAGTTGTCATCTGGGCCTAAATGATGACACCAGGACAACTAGAGGAAGGTTAAACTGGAGACTTCCTCAGGTTCCCTTCAATCTGAATTACTTCCATGTTCCTATACCATGACCTTGTTCTGTGTATGTGCTGGAATTGTCATGTAGAACCACAGGCCAGCTGGGTTATAAAAAATTAGCAGAGGACCGGTCAGTGGGCCAGTCAAGCTGAAGATGCCACTGCAAGAACTCTTACAACAAAGACTCCCATTGCGACCACATAGTGACTGACCATCCTATCTCATTTGACTTCTTACCTGAATGTGGCCCTATGACAACACCTCAGTAAATTAGTTTTGCTTTTAACAAACACTCTCAGTATCTGCACAACAGCAGTATGGAGTAGATCAATCAATTTAGTCATTTAGTCAATTGCGAAAGATTTTGAGGTAGGTTTCAGCATGCAAAGGCAATTTTACGTTAATATTTTATACTTCTGTCATGGTTAAAAGCTCAAATTCATACTTCAGGTTTTGGCTTTATATTATTTGTTGGTATCTTGTGTTGAAGGAGGTGATAGGTGGGAATGCGTATGTCTTATCTGTTTACTCTAGTTGGTAATATTTAATATTACCATTGTCAGATTCTGGATGGTTTAGAAGGAAATACTATACTGAAAAAGCTAGTCCTTAAAAGTTGATGTAGAAGCATAAGTATTACAGGTTTTGCTTTTGTTTTGGGAAAAAGGTGGTTCAAGCCCTTATGAATGTGAAGACCAACTTGTAAGTGTCTGAGTCAAACAGAGAAATCTAGGTTTTGCTTTAAGTTTTGGAAGACCTGACTCTTATAGCTGACACCTTTATAAAAGTTTGGAACATGGTGGCAGAGCCCTAGCCAAAGATAATTTGAAAGTATGACAGAAACCTTCAGTGAGGAAGCACTATGAAAGTGAAGTGGGAATGACATTCTGTAGTTTCTGATTCCCCATTTGTCCTGACATTCCAAAACTAAGGTAAGAAGACAGGAAATATAAGCACTGCTTACAACAGGGCTATGAGCAATGACCTTGTAGTGGAGAAATGAACTGTTCCAGCTTTTAAGTATTGCAGTGGAGCAAGCCTTTTATTGTCTTCTTCTACCTAGGATTGTCTCCTTCCTGTAACTCTTATTAACACCTCTGCACACAGGCAAATTCAAGACAAATTGTTCAGAAAGCAGATACCCTAAAATCTCTTAGAATCAAACTCCTGACAATATGCAACTTAAAAGAATTAGGATGAAGTTGATAATTTTTGCTTAATCTAATATCTTTTCCTACCCTGTCTATCCTTTTACTTCTTTTTTTTCTTTTTTTTTAGCAGAGTACCTTTACCTCTGACCCATTAAAAACTATCTGATTCATTTTTCATTAGAAAAGGTAAAAACAAATACATAGTCCCAGTCTATTTCAACTGTATGACTGTATATAACTCGGTTGCCTGAAATGTAATCTGTGAAGTGATTTCTCAACTTGAAAAGCAGGCTGAACTGTGTCTGAAAACTGGCATTCTCATGACACTCCATGCCCCTTAATGGTTGTGGTTTTCTATCCAGGGGAAGTAACAAGTACCCAGAGTTGAAAACTGTCAAGTAAATGGTTTCCTAACCTGTTTGCTTTCCGTATCTCCAGGAATGCAGTGGAAGAAGCTGCTGACAAGATGAGTCAGAACAAAGAAAGGTGTGTAAAGGAATTTATAGTCATCATAGATGAGTGAAATACAGTGGAAGTTTCCCTGTGTTTTGTACGCAATTTCAATTGGCCATTTGCCCTAGCACAATTACGCGTGGCGGACTGCCCTAACAGTGAAATGATTTTGGCTGTGTCACTGCACAATAAATTAATGAGTGTCTTGGACATCTGTGTCTGAGATGACTTTTCTTTTGTTTACCTCAGAGGTTTTTGAAGACCTCTCCAGGGATGGTAGATAATAATTGAGTTCCTCCAGCTTCTTCCATTCTGTGCCTCTGAGATCCTTCCTCTAGTGACTGTGACCTCTCCTATCCTTCTCTTTTTCTAGGGTATAACCACCTCTATATTTCTACAGAGGATTCACCTTCCAGACTTCAGCTACTGAGGAATAAATGACAATGTGCTGTGACTTTTATACTAGCACTTCACAGTCTCATATGAATTACAATTACATTTTCTCTTTTTGACATGTGGCCCCTCAAGGTTTTACACAGCTGAAGATCTGTGGGAGCTCTCTGCTGAGCATCAGAAACAAGAGAGCCCAAATGAACAGCAGCTGCACATTCAAGTACAGAATTATTTCTCATGCAAAAAGGTATAAAAATTCTTCCTGTAAAAATAAAAAGAATATTCAGAAATGAGTGAGACATTTAGTTAGTAACACAAATATCAATTTGTTCACTGAAAAGCCATTCTGTTCCTTAGATTCATAACCCATACTTATTAAAGATCTTTGGGAACTGGTAATTTGTCATTCAATGATCTAAGAAAAAACATGTAACAACCTATATAATCAAAGTTGTTGGGCTTTATGTGTCCCTTATCCTAAGAAAACATTAGAAATGAATGGACTTCTAGAATTGAAATCAATATATGTGAGAGAAGATGCTCAAATCCAGAGGCAGGGGATATATTGAGCCACCTTGAGAATATCTAGAAGCTCTGTTCATATTCGTACTCACTTAATGTACATATTAATAAATTTCCAGACAGTTTTGTAACAAAACTTGAATGAATGTCTTGGTCTTGTGATTTTTCTTTTTATTCTTGTTTTGTGGATGTGATTCTGCAATATTGGGGGGAAAAGTGTTTGTGCAGAAAAGCAAAGAGTTTATTCTAAATCCTTTAAAAAGTCAAGGAGATGCAGAAATCTCACACATCAAAAGAGGAGCCTAAAGAAAGACTACCATTAAGACATCAAGAAATGAAAACGCTACTTGTTTTAGAACTTTTACAATAAGAGAAAAGATCCTTCCCCCCTGCCCCAGTTATACAGATCATTGTGGGTAAAAAGGCTTGCCTTGTTATTATTCACCTGACAATTGCATTGTCTTCTGAGGCCTGTAATCTTTTGGTATCAGAGCAAACAAGTTCTCAGAATATTTCATAAAGCACATTCTTTAAAAATGTTCAGAAAGTTTGTAACTGAAATCTTGGTGAAGGAAAGTAAGAAAATACTGAAAAATCAGAGTAATATCTTTATAAAGAATAATTACTTCCTTTTCTGTTTGATTTGCCATATATCTGCACTCGTGACTAGTTGAAAAAGCCTCCTGATATACCCAGTCTAGAGGTCACTACAGCATTTTAAGAAACAGGGCAAAATTAATGTATACACTATAAAGCTTTTTTGAGACTTGTGTTACATGGTACATCTGTGGGTATGGGAAAGCAGTACTCTAGAATCAGTGCAAAAGTTTGGTGAAAAATTTTTGCTGGAAAAGCAGTTTTGCATTTAGAAATATTTTACATTCATTTGTGGCCATCACTTTTCTACACATGGCTTCATCTGACCATCTTTAACACTTACCTAGTCTGGAGGGTTATCCTTGTGCAGACAAAAATATGTATGCAAGGAGTGTTTATTTGTTTCTAAGATGTAGGAAGAAATAAAGCCTTTGAAGAAGCCCTTGATAAAAGTCTTATAAACTAAAACAACAGAAAAAAGATAAGAAATCTGTACCTTGAAAATCCCCATATGATCCACACCTGATTTGCTTTCCTCACCAGACTTCATACTATCCATAAATTGACAATTCTTTTAACTTTTTAGTATTTTTTTTTATTTTGTTAATAAAATAAAATAAAAATTGTTGGTAATAGAATCTTCATTTTCATGCAAATTTTTTAGGCTGCACAGCATACAAATACTGGAGTTTCAAAATAGAAACTTAGAGCATGCATGCTAGATAATGCTTAAAATATTGTTAGAGGGCACAAGAATATTTTTGGTGAAAGCTACAAGAACGCTCTGATTAGACTAAAACCTGCAATATGATGGGTAACATAATGGATCCACCTTGAACATGGTAGATTCAAGATTACCTGGAACACTGATGTTATTGGGCCTACTTACCAGCTTAAGAAAAACTGGGGGGAAAAAAGCCCAGAAAACACAACATAAGCACAGAGATATTCAGTGAACATTGATGTGAAAATAGAACATAAATTAGTCTTTAATAAGTACAGTCTTTGCACTTAATATGAACTTTCAGCTGACTAGGGAAACCTGTTTATGAAAAAAAGAGCAATCCCAGAAGAAAACCAAATTAAATTATAGGAAGCCACTTCTTACTGGTTTGAACTAGTTCTGTATTTTCTGCTGAAGTGATCAATTTTCTTTTATTCAAGTTATCAAATTATATCCTCAGAGATTTTCCATTTCTTTGCAGCTGGTAGTTGTTTGGATAAAACTGAGGACAGAATTCAGCTCACAGTTTTTGAAGGGCTTTAGTATCTTTCAGGATAAAGAATTCAACGTAAAAGTAAGATTATTATGTAGAAGAAGAGCTGTGAACTTGGAAAGCAATTAAAAAAGACAATGTAGAAATTATCATCAGGTTCATGAACAGAATAATGAAGGCTAATGCATCTTTTACTAGAGTTGCAAAATGCAAATGACTAACAATGTTTATAAACTATTATCAGTGTAGGCTGTGATGTGTTCAGAGATATAGCATATTAAAAAAAAAAAAAAAAGACAAAATTGATGGAGCAATAAAATAAAAAAATCTAAATCCTGAGTTCCAGGATTATCAATGGGAGTCTATAATGTTAAGAATACTTGAGGAAATAAATAATATTTGTTTGTGAAAAACCTTTGGGTTGGATTAAATATTAACATAATATATTTCTTCCATGAAATGGAAGAAAAATGAAATGGAATCTCTGACCTAGACAGGAAGTAAAATCACCAGTATTATGTTATCAGTGCTAATGTTAATTGTTCTGAATGAGCTGTCACTAGAGGTTTATCTGAGGATAGAAATGTGGTTGTACCTGATTTAAAAGAATATGGTTAGATAAGATTATTAAATGAAAACTACATCTGTATTTTTGCAAATCTGTGCATAGAAACCAATTTCTCTTTGAACTTTGTGAAACCTGATTTTACTGAAATATATTAAAAAGTGGAAGATTTCTGCACAGAATCTTTCTCCTCTGCACCTCCAACAAGGCAAGGCAGGGAGAAGGTAAACAAGACCTCAGGGATTTTTTTTTTATTATTTTTTTCTCCTAGATTTTATTCTCTTCTAAGTCAACAGTTTACATTACTTATGTGCTTAGACCTATAGTGCTATGCTAGTATATGTGAGATAAGACACGTGAGGCCAAATTAATCTCAGAATTATTTCACTCTAAATGGGCAATTCTATACAGAAAACTGTGCTGGTTTTGGCTGGGATAGAGTTAATTTTCTTCACAGTAGCTAGTGTGGGGCTAGGTTTGGATTGTGCTGAAAACAGTGTTGATAATACAGGGATGTTTTCATTATTACTGAGCAGTGCTTACACAGACTCATGGCCTTTCCTGATTCTCACATGGCCCCACCAATGAGGAAGCTGGGGGTGCAGAAGAAATTGGGAGGCGACACAGCTGAGACAACTGACCCCAACTGACCAAAGGGATACTCCATATCATATGATGTCATACTCAGCAATAAAGCTGGGAGAAGAAGAAAGGAGGAGGAACAGTTCTAGTTATGGTGCTTGTCTTCCCAGGTAGCTGTTATGTGCGATGGAGCCCTGCTTTTCTGGAGATGGCTGAACACCTGCCTGCCGATGGGAATGAATGAATTAATTCCTTATTTTGCTTTCCTTGTGCGTGTGGCTTTTGCTTTCCCTATTAAATTGTCTTTATCTCAACCCATGAGTTTTCTCACTTTTACCCTTCTGAATCCCTCCGCTGTTCCACCAGGGGGGAGTGAGTGAATGGCCGTGTGGTGCTTAGTTGTCAGCCAGGGTTAAACCATCACAATCTGTTAGAGCCAGTCCAGAGGAGGGCCACAGAAATGATCAGAGGGCTGAAATACCTCTCCTATGAAGAAAGGCTGAGAGAGTTTGGGTTCTTCAGGGTGAAGAAGAGAAAGCCCCAGGGAGACCTTATTGCAGCCTTTTAGTACTTAAGAGAGCTTACAAGAAAGATTGAGAGAAGCTTTTTACAAACGTCTCTAGTGACAGGACAAGGGGCAGTAGTTTTAAACTAAAAGAGGGTAGATTTAGATTGGATTTAAGGAAGAAATTTTTTGCTATGAGGGTTGTGAGACACTGAAACATGTTGCCCAGAGAAGCTGTGGATGCTCCATCATTGGAAATGTTCAAGACCAGGTTGGATTTAGACTAGATATTAGGAAGCATTTTTTTACAGAATGGGTCGTTAGGCGTTGGAATGGGCTGCCCAGGGAGGTGGTGGAATCCCCATCCCTGGAGGTGTTTAAGAGTCGGGTTGACATAGCGCTTAGGGATACGGTGTAATTCAGAACTGTCAATGTCAGGCTAATGGTTGGACTAGATGATCTTCAAGGTCTTTTCCAACCTAGATGATTCTGTGTGTCTGTGTATTCTGTGATGGGGTTTTGAGCCACCTGGTCCCTGACCATGGCAGGTGGGTTGGACTAGATGATCTTTAAAGGTCCCTTCCAACTCAAACCATTCTATGATTCTATGATTCTATGGCTGGCAGTCTTCCACTGGCTATCCTGACACCCACACACTCCGTGACTTCATGGGGAACAAAAATGAATCATAGAACAGTTCTACAGCACTAGAAACTATATGATAACACCTTCACACGTGGTGTTTACATGACCAAGGGAGAAATAGGCACATCTCCTTCTGCAGTTGGATTACTCACACTGAGGTTAGCAAACCTGAGTATTACCAGCAGTTATTAACCACTCAGAAATGCTACAGTGAAGACAGAGGAATTTAGACCAAAATATAACTTAAAATAAACCACTCTGGATTAAACAGCATATACAAACAGCATATACTAACAGCATGTTACATAATAACTTTTAATTGAATTCTCTACAGCTATTTTTTTCTTTGATATAAGCACAGTGATAAAGCACTGTGATTTTTAATTGAATTGTGTTAGTGTTATGCTAAACTCACATGTAACACATAGACTCATTTGAAGTGCTATAATCTTTATATGCAGACATCACTCCCTGTGAACTGCTGCTTGTATAGCAGCACTAAATCACTGTGTTATGTTGCAGATATAAGGAACTAGGCTGTTCAAATCAGAATTTCAGGCAGGAATTCATTAGTAAATATTTCATCTATGAAAACCACACAACTATCAGGCCCCCAGTCTTAAGAAATGATAACATTTTTAAGGATGGAATCTGGACTTTTAGACTGAACTTTGGTAGGGACAAGTAATCAAAAGTACCGTACAATATTTGGTATTTGTACCAATGTAGCACCTACTTCTACTATTTTCTGTACAAATACAGAAAATGTAGTTTACTGCTACTTATAAATATTAACTATTCAGTCACTGTTTTGCCCAAGACTGAACTAATTTTATTTGCATAAAACCAAAGTATTAAAATATTATAAATATGCCTGTGAGAAGAAAATCTATCTGTTCTAATCAAGGATCATAATAACTTTTTTAGTTAATACAACGCTGTAGTTTCCATAATACTTTTGAACTGGGACTCTCAGGCAAAGGATAACCCTGTTCTTCTCCAAACTTGCCTACAGCTTTCAGGCTATTTGTACATGCCTCCTTTATCATAGTTCATTCTTAAGAAGAATTCTGCCAGTTACATTCCCACTGAGATATTTAGGGGTCTTGTAATGAGTCTCTGCACCAGACGTATATACTCTCTGAAGTAAACGTGAATACTGAAAAATGACCTAATATTTTTCACAGAATTTAACAGAATCATCTAGGTTGGAAAGGACCTTGAAGATCATCTAGTTCAACCGTTAACCTAGCACTGACAGTTCCCAACTACACCATATCCCTAAGCGCTATGTCGACCCAACTCTTGAACACCTCCAGGGATGGGGACTCCACCACTGCCCTGGGCAGCCCATTCCAACGCCTAACAACCCCTTCTGGAAAGAAATGCTTCCTAATATCCAGTCTAAACCTTCCCTGGTGCAACTTGAGGCCATTACCTCTTGTCCTATTGCTTGTTACTTCATTAAAGAGACTCATCCCCAGTTCTCTGCAACCTCCTTTCAGGTAGTTGTAGAGGGCAATGAGGTCTCCCCTCAGCCTCCTCTTCTCCAGACTAAACACCCCCAGTTCCCTCAGCCGCTCCTCGTACGACGTGTGCTCCAGACCCTTCACCAGCTTGAGGTAGCTTCTTTCTGTAAGTAGCCTTGTGAAAGGAACAAATAAATAAATAAATTAGCAAACAAACCCAAAAAATATTAATATTTGGAGACAAAATTGCAAGTAAAACTGGACATGTATGCTAAAATTATAAAGTTTTCTATTTAATTAGAAAACGTTCTCAAGCAATATTAACAGGATATGAATAGTTTTGCCTCCTGCTGATTCTTGTTACTAAATCACTACTTTTATCACAGAATTGCAGGTTGGCTGAGGCTGGAAGGGAGCTCTGGAGATCATCTTGTCCAACCCCCCTGCTCAAGCAAGGTCAGCTAGGAAATGTTGCCCAGGACAATGTCCTTTGAATATCTCTAAGGTAGGAGACTTCATAAGCTCTTTTGGCAACCCTCACAGAGAAAAAGTGTTTTCTGACATTCAGAAAGAACCTCCTGTGTTTTAGTTTGTGCCTGCTGCCTCTGGTCCTGTCACTGGGCACCACTGAAAAGAGCCTGGCGCCATATTCTTTGCACCCTCCCTTCATGTATTTGTACACATTGATGATGTCCCCACTGAGCCTTCACTTCTCCAGACTACACAGCCCAGCTCTCCCAGGCTTTGCTCACATGAGAGATGCTCCTGTCCCTTCATCATCTTAGTGCTAATTAAATGAGAAGGTTAACCTGCCTTGGCCACTGGCAACACTTTTCCTAATGCAGCCCAGGATACCATTAGCCCTTTTAGTCAGAAGGGCACATTGCTGGCTCATGTTCAACATGGTGTCCACCACGGGTCCCAGGGCCTTGTCTGCAAAGCTGCTTTCCAACCAATCAGCCACCAGCATGTACTGGTGCATGGGGATGTTCTTCCCCAGGTACAAAATAAACATCCACTTCTGTGAAATCAGCATATCACTGCAATACTTGGCATGTCTTGGAGAGGTATTCTAACAGAAAGGAAAGTACAGAGGCCTGTTCCATTGTTTAGAAGATCTAGACTTCAAATGAACCTAAACTTTGAGTATTGATGATTTCTGGTAAGACTTATTTAGAAGAATATTTTGTTTGCTTTATCTACTTTCTAAAGATCTAAATCCAGATAATTTCTCCAATTTTACAAATCCATTATTCCATCTTAAAATAATGCTCTGTATATTGTTACTTATTTCAAGGCTGAACAAAAGACTTGTCACCATTTTCCAACATCTGGATCATATAAGAATGATATCAATTTTTTTTATCTTTAATTGAAATGCACTGATATTTCCAGATCTTCTGTTCTATATTTCTTAGGTAATTATTTTTTCCAATACTTTTCTCACACGTATTTGTCTTCAAATCATTTTTCACTAAGTTCATGCACTGTTCTGCAGCTTTCTGTATATGCTTTTTTATACATAATGTATTATGCTTATATTCCCTCATTTTTGTATTTTAGTTTACTATGCTTATATTATCTCAAGTTTGAGTTTGAACGCTTTGTTTGATCTTGGTTTCATATTAAAACAGTTAAAAAACCATTCCTAGCAGCTTTTGCAGATATGTACCCTTTTATTTATGATTTTTAATTGCAATGAAAGTCAGTGTGACTGAAAATTTTATCATCAACTGCTATATATACTTGAGCACTTCCTGATATATTCTGTCAGTTCTACAATAGTTCTCATAGTTTGCTCTTACCAGTTTTAACCAACCTTTAATTTCAGTTGAACTGTCTAGGCTTTGGTATCTATTCTCTATTGGAATAAGCTGATGGCACAAATCTGAACATGAGTTCGTAATGACTTCTGTTTTATTCCTTAATCTGCACCACAAAATAACTAGAAAATAAGGTAAAGAAAACTGTGATATAAGTATCTCACTGAAATGAACTAGAACTTATATTAAGATACTTGTTTATGCATAGTTTCCTGTTTCTTTTTTTTTTTTTTTTTTCCTCCTGCTTTTCTCTGTTAGTATTCAGTTTGAGATTTCATTCTTCTCTTCCTTGTGACCATTATTTCCCATTAGCAGTTGTAGCTATAAATCAAAAAGGCATGGACAAACTGCAGGCACCTTGGAGTTAGGGAGCAGAAGATAGATAGATTGATTACATTACTTAATTAAAACAAAAAAAGATTTGTTTCTCTGAGGATTTTGTAGTTGCCTATTTAGCAATTCAAGTAAATGAAACTTCTTCCAAGATACTAATAATCTGACTGAGGGGTGCAAAACTGGATATAGTATTCCAGATGTGATCTAATGGGTGCCAAGGGAAGGCACCTCCCTCAATCTACTTACTGGCTATGTTTGTGATCAGTTTGCTGTCCACCAGTATGACCAGGGCCTTTTCAGCAGAATTTTTCATCAGCCAGTCAGTGCTCAGGCAATGCAAAGGGCTAGTCCCTGTACTGTTGCGGGGGGTTAATCCATACCTGACATAGACCTTTACATTTATCCTTGTTCAGTTTAATAAGATTCCTTTTTGTCTATTCCTCTGTGTTGTCCATGACTGTCTGAAAGGCAGGTTTGTTCTCGTGTGCACCATCCACACCCTAGTGAGCTATCATCCACAAACTTTGATGAATACATTGAACGGGATGTGTTCAAGACAGACTCCTAAAAAATTCCCTGTAACTGGCCTCCAGGTAGAGGATGACTCAGCAACCACTACTCTCTGTGCTAAAAAACCCAGTCTGTTCACCCATCTATCCAAACCACAGTGTTCCAGACTGGATATAAGGGTGCTAGGATAGTCCCTGTAAAAACCTTTGCTATAAACAATGTAGACAGTGTAAACAACCTTCACTGCTCTCCCTTATCCACAGATCTAGTCATTTTATCAAGCAACCCTGCCAGTCAGATATGATTTATCCCTTAGAAATCCATTTTGGCTCTTCCCAAATACCATTTTTATCTCCTGCATGTGCTCAGAACTTACATCAAAGAAAATCCACTTCATAGTTTTCCCAAGGATCAGGGTAAGGCTTTAATTTACTGAACCATACGTTTACATTTCTGAAGATGGGTGCCTCATTTGCCTTTCCTCACTCACGTCCAAGACCTTTCAAAAGTGACCAAAAGCATCCTAGAAGTGACCTCAGAGAGCTCTCTCAGCAAGAAGATGAAGTTTTGTTTTTGTTGTGGTTTAACCCTGGCTGACAACTAAGCACCACATGGCCATTCACTCACTCCCCCCTGGTGGAACAGGGGAGGGATTCAGAAGGGTAAAAGTGAGAAAACTCGTGGGTTGAGATAAAGACAATTTAATAGGGAAAGCAAAAGCCACACGCACAAGGAAAGCAAAATAAGGAATTAATTCATTCATTCCCATCGGCAGGCAGGTGTTCAGCCATCTCCAGAAAAGCAGGGCTCCATCGCACATAACAGCTACCTGGGAAGACAAGCACCATAACTAGAACTGTTCCTCCTCCTTTCTTCTTCTCCCAGCTTTATTGCTGAGTATGACATCATATGATATGGAGTATCCCTTTGGTCAGTTGGGGTCAGTTGTCTCAGCTGTGTCGCCTCCCAATTTCTTCTGCACCCCCAGCTTCCTCATTGGTGGGGCCATGTGAGAATCAGGAAAGGCCATGAGTCTGTGTAAGCACTGCTCAGCAATAATGAAAACATCCCTGTATTATCAACACTGTTTTCAGCACAATCCAAACCTAGCCCCACACTAGCTACTGTGAAGAAAATTAACTCTATCCTAGAGAAAACCAGCAGACAGGTCCATGTTTGTCTTGTATTGGGGACCCCAGAACTGGACACAGTATTCCAGGTGGAGGTCTCACGAGTGTAGAGTAGAGGGCCTTTTCAGCAGAATTATGGCCAGTAGGTTGAGTCCCCCAGAAGGATCAGAGCCTGTGAGCATGATGCTTCCTGAAGTAAGAATACTTCGACATCCTCCCCTTTATCGAGCAGCCTGTAGTAAGCACCAACCACGAGATTTTCTTGTTAACTTGGTCTCTAATTTTCACTAGTGAGTTCTCAGCATATTCATTGGTGTTTTTCAAAGACAACTCTGCAGTCAACCCACTTTTTTACGTAGAGAGTAACCCTCCACCGCTCCTTCCCTGCCTGTCCCTTCTGAACAGTTTATATCCATTGATTGCAGTTCTCCAGTCATGTGATTTGTCCTAAGTGTCAGTTGTAGTGATTAGATCATAGCTTTCTAGATGCACAGTCGCTTCCAACTCCTCCTGTTTGTTACCCATGCTATGTGCATTGGTATAGAGACACTTCGGTTGGTCTATTGATTGTGTCACCTTTTTAGAGGAACACACCATAATTCATTTCAGGTTCTGTGAGCTGACCTTGGCTGGCCACCAGGTGCCCACCATTCATTCTCTGTCATTCTCTCAGTCCCTCTTCTCAGCAGGACAGGGGGAGAAAATAAGATGGAAAAGCTCATGGGTCATGGTAAAGACAGGGAAATCACTTACCAGTTACTGTTACAGGCAAAACATACTTGGGGAAAATTAATTTAATTTATTGCCAATTAATAGCAGGGTAGGATAGTGACAAATAAAAACTAGATTAAAACTACCTTCCCTTCACCCCTCCTTTCTTCCCAGACTCAACTTCACACAACTCTTCTACATCCTCTCTTCCATAAGCAGCACAAGGGGATGGGGAATAGGAGCTGCAGTCTGTTCGTAACACTTTATCTGTGCAGCTCTTTCCTCCTCACACTTCTCCCCTGCTCCAGTGATCGGTACCTCCCACAGAATACAGTCCTTCACAAACCTTTCCAATGTGTGTCTTTCCCACAGGCTGCAGTTCTTCAAGAAGAGCATACAGTTCTTCAGGAAAGGACTGCTCCAGTGTTGGTGCCCCATGGACCACAGTTCCTGCCAGAATGTCTGCTTCGGCATGGGCTTCTCTAGACAGGCTGCAGCTCCTGCCAGAAGCCTGATCCAGCTTGGGCTCTCCACAGGCTGCAGCTTCCTTGAGGGCATGTTCACCTGCTCTGCCATGAAGTCCTCCACAGGATGTCTGCTCCACCCTGGTCTTCACCACAGGCTGCAGGGGAATCTCTGTTCCAGCACATGGAACACCTCTTCCCCTTCCTTCTTCACTGACTTTTGTGTCTGCAGAGTTGTTTCTCTCACATTTTTTCCCTCCTCTCTCACAGCTGCTGTTGCACAGTGCTTTTTATATTTTTAAAAATATGTTATCACAGAGGTGCTACTACCAGTGTTGTCGACTGGCTCAGCTTTGGCCAGCAGCAGGTCCATCTTGGAGCCAGCTGGAAGTGGCTCTCTCTGACATGGGTGTAGCTCCTGGTGTCTTCTCACAGAAACCATCTCTGCAGCCCTTCTCTCACCCCACTACCAAAAACATACCATGTAAACCCAATACAGAGGCATTTCACAGGTGTTCCCCTCCTGGTGTCTAAAGCATCAGAAGCCCCTAGGTCTTCTCTATTGCTCAAAATTCCAACCCTTCCCATGCTAAGTCTAGTTTTAAGCTCTCCTTATCAGTACCTTTACTTACTTTTTCCTCTGCATGTACTCATGGGCTATCTGCCCTCGAAAGAGGACTCAGGCTGTAGACTGTATCTTCAGGAACACCCCCACAGACTCCTTGTGCAAAAGTTTTATCTGCATCAGAAAATGACTTTAGGAACAGAACTTCAACAGGGAAAATGTCTTCTCAAAGGCTACAGGGATTATACAGCTGAGTAAGAATTGTCTCTGTCCTACTGGCTTTTGAGCCATGACAGGATCTGTGCAAGTGCTGGTGCCTCAGGTGGTTCCTAATGTATTGGTGAAGGATGAATGCCAGGGTGGAGGCTTATGACCTGGATTCCCCTTTCCACTGTTTTCTAGCTCTTTTCAGACCACATCTAGGCAGTTACTTTTTTCAGTTGGTTTATGTGTTTGCCAGAGTTCTGAGATCATCAACTTTTAGAAACTTTTCTGTTCTTTACATGGAGTTTTGTGATCAAAGCCTATATGGCAAACTTATCCCTGTGGTTCATCTGCTTTGTGTCAGCAGCCTTATGTTGGTTCCCTCCTATTTTGTGGCTAAATTTTAAAAGGAAGCTTCAGACCTTTATGGAAGTGACTCAAAGTCATTCTTCAGTTGCCATTTTAGCTACAGCTCACTTGGCTTTTTGAACTGCTTTAGCAACTGACTGCTATTCTTTTTGAATGAACTAGAAAAGTATAAGCAGCAGGTAAAATATATAAAAAGCTGCATTCACATGGATCTTCTCACTGTTAAAATAATAATAATTTTCCAAACTAACTTGAGATATACACAGTATGTGTCCTTCCTACCATCTATTTGATATTTTTATAAAGTGCTCTTAATTACAATTTTCTTCAAAATAATTATTTTACTATTATGTAGATAAAATACATGTTAAAAATGCAGTTTCCTTCACTGTGTGATATTCTCATTATCAGACTCCATAGCGGTGTGACAGAATAACCTAAAGCAGAGACTGAAAGACTCTGAGGTCCTTTACCTGACCTGATAATCTGTATCTACACTGAGTAGGCTCACAGCTGGGTGAGTTACCCTCCTCCTCTCTTTTTTTATCAGTCACCCCTGTTTTACAGTTTCAGGAGATAAATTTTGGCTATAATTCCACAAAAAAAAAACCCAAACAAACAGAAAAAACAACCTGATGAAGCAACTCTTCAGTATTTTCACAGATATACAGTGTTTGTGTGTTCATGGGAATACAATGTCTGTGTGTATACATATGTATGGGCATAAATATGTTTGTATGTGTGTGTCTGTACTATACTTTTTTAAAATATGGTAATTTATATATGTTTATTTGTAAGTGTATGTATTATAATACCTCTCTTCAGAAAATGAATGTCTGTTTCTGTTTACAGAATTTTTTTTTAATGCATTTAATACAGGGTATCAAACTTAGAAAGCTGAAGAATAGTTTCTTTTGTCATATTCAGATAAAAATTGAGAATGGAAGCTGAAACTACCATAAAGTAGGAGAAAGCTTGTTATATCAAGATCTACCAAGAATATGATCAAACAGTGGAGTATCAGCACAGCATATGCAGATGTGATGCAAATGCCAGTTGCTTTTGAAAAATATGTTCTGCATCATAGGCCCAGTAACCAGCTTTGCCTCAAAACTGATCATTTCTTAGTGTCCTTAGTATGGAGTAAGTGATAACTGTATTACAACCCCATGCATTTAGCTGTTCTGGGAGATTTCACAATTCTCTTAGGACCATGGCATTGTCTTATGGTTAATTCTTCTTCCTATCCCTATAGATTTTTATACTCAACATTGTCATAAAGACTGGAGAAGGTGTGATTTCTTTCAGTCCTTGTCTCTTTCTCTCTTAACTGGGACATCTTAAAAGAAGTTGTTTCAAAGTTGTTTCAGTAGTTCAGGGTCAAGAGCTGAGGAGGCCAACAGCCTGGCAGGGCACAGCACAAGCAATTCTATACTGAAAAGTGATAATAACATAAATTTTTTAAGAGATGATAGCCATGGAAACTGTTGAAATTGGTGGATTTATATACTACATGCCCTTATGTTTTATCTTTCTTTTATCTATAACTAGTTGCAGTGAAAAGAAAGTGATTTGCTTTTTTTTGCAACCTTCCAGAAAAATGGCCGGAGTCAACACATTAATACCTTATCATATTTTTTATTCTTATATGTATTCCTATTATTCTGTATTCCTATTATTTCTGTGAAATTTTCAGACTCTGTGAGCCCATCCACCTCCAGTAGAAATCCTCACCTTAAAGTGTTTATTTTTTTCTCTTTTTTTATACATTTCAAAGAAATTTTCCTAGAAAAAGATTTCTAAAAGGTAGGCTTTGTTTAAAGCAGCATATCAGACTATCAATAATTTAAAAAATATTTTACTCAGTTGTTCAAATAAATGTTTCAGGACTGGAAGTTATGTAAGGGTTTTCATTTTCCACTTGAAACATTTGATCCATGACATAAGAAACAGGCAAAAAAATGAAAGAAAGAATGAGTAGTAACATGTGTATTTACATGTTTGTTTCCCTATTCACATAAAATGTTATTGTAACTCTGACCAGAAAACAGTATTGCTCAGGCCCTATTCACATACAGGGATAAAAAATGTTTTTGTTTTTGCTTTTTCTGGTTTGTTTTTATGGGATCTTTTTAAAAAAGAAAATAAATTATTATTTCAGATCTATGGCTTAATTAAGCTATTTTTAAATGGAATGAAGACAAATTTTATCATTTATAAATACAAAACAGATGGAGTTCCATATAAATACAAAACAGATGGAGTTATGGTAACAAAATCAATAAAGAACCCCTGTAGAAGGACTGTGTGAAATTTAAGAAATCAGGACAGCAAATAGAAGATCATTACCATGAGTTAATGAAGGTGTGATTAGTGATCAGGCATCATAAAGATGCTGTACATTAAAATACAGATATTCTCACTTGTGTTGCATCTGTCTTCAGACTACATAGATTTAATACAATGTGCAAGAAGTACTGTGCTGGATCAAACCAAAGATCTATGCCCTAGAATTATGTCTATAACAAATGGTTAAGGAAAAGAGTAACAATAGGAAAGCATGGTGTAGATTTTACCCAGAATGGTTTCTCCCTTTCCAGTGACTTGTGGCTTTCAGAATTAGGACTGTTGCCATATTATGTGATAATCCTCACTGTATTTTAACTCTATTAATTTACCCACTTACTCTTTTTTTAGCACATGTCATCTCTTAGTATCATTACAGTCTGTAGATCTATAGTTTAAATAAATCCACAAGAAATAAAGATATTGTCTAGAATGAAATCTGTGTCAAATTTTTACAAAGTTCTTAAATGCTTATAGCATTTTCACTAGGGTGCTCTGCTTGGGAGATTTTTAACATCTTTGATGTGAAGTGACTGCTCTATTACTTTAGCCCCCTTGTGCACTTAGTCATGGACTCCATGGCAAATGTTTACATAACTGAGTGTTTAATGTAATTTTAGATCTATCAACAGGGCCTTCCCCAGCCTGCTTCAAGGTAGCTAAGAAACAGCTCTGAAAGCAGATCTCCAATAGGCAAGTAGCCCCAGTGAAAGGAAGAGTAAACAAAAATGGGTAAAACTTCAATGCTTTTTAGATAATATGGAAATTTGCATTTGCCAGCACTCCAAGATTAACAGATTCCACCACCCTCTAGCTAAGTGTCTTGAATTGAATGGAAGTCCTGTCAAACTTTCTAGCCCCAGGCAGATGTCTCAGACTCCTCAGGGTAGTAGACACTGATGTTTAGGCACATGAATTGCTCTCATGCTAAGACTTTGAGGAAGTAGGAATCTTCATTAGCTCAGTAATCATAAAGCTGATGTAAAAACATAGGAAGAGGCATAAAAGTGACATAAATGAGTGTGTGCTTATTAGTTAAAAAAAAGTCAAAGCAAAACCGAAAAACCAACCATCCCCTCCACCCTCAAAAAAACCCCAAACAAACATCAAAAAAACCCTCTTACATAATACATACAGAACATTTCTAAACTGAAACTTGAATTTATAAGATCTGGTTTAGCAATTATGAACTTGCACACAGATTGATACCCTAGACAATCTTGGAGGACATACCGTCCCATGACGTCTTCCACTGCCTTTGTCTAGTTTGGAGGAAGGGACACTGAGAGGCAACCTCATTGCTCTCTACAGCTTCCTGAGGAGGGGAAGTGGAGAGGGAGGTGCTGATCTCTCTGGGATCCAGTGACAGGACACTTGGGAATGGTTCAAAGCTGCATCAGAGGAAGTTCAAACTTGACATTAGGAAGCATTTCTTTACCAAAAGGCTGGTGAACACCTGGAACAGACTTCCCAGAGAGGTCCTTGATGCCCCATTCTAGTCAGTGTTTAAGAGGCATTTGGACAACGCCCTTAATACGGCACTTTAACTTTTGTTCAGCCTGAAGTGGTCAGGAAGTTGGATTAGATGATCATTTTAGGTCCCTTCCAGCAGAACATTCTATTCTATTCTATTCTATTCTATTCTATTCTATTCTATTCTATTCTATTCTATTCTATTCTATTCTATTCTATTCTATTCTATTCTATTCTATTCTATTCTATTCTATTCTATTCTATTCTATTCTATTCTATTCTATTCTATTCTATTCTATTCTATTCTTCCAGTCTTCTAAAAGATCTTTTCTAGACAAATCTGATTCAGTGCAGATCATAACTTTTTCTCCTCTCTAAGCCAATATTTTAAAAATCATGTCTGATATGGTATCCAAAGGTTGCTTTTGAACTATGTCAGAGACTAATTTCCCCTGGAAAATAAAAGAGAGAGATCTTCACTTTCACTAAATAAACCATTTCAGGAGAGCAGAATCAGCTTGATTCATATTAAGTATGTCACTGTGGTCGTGCAACTCCCTCCCCCTCTTGGGCCGCTTGGTGCTTGGTGCATTTTTCCCCACCACAGGCCACATACCAACCATGTACTGGGAGAGGCAGTGGACCAGACCATTAAGGCACCCCCTTAGCAAACCTGTCTTCTGCCTACCCTACTGCTTGGGAATGGTAATGACAATCAATCACTTCCTGACAACCTAGTTTATCTGTACCTGGGTCATGGTCCAAAGTGGGTGATACCAGAACTTCAACGTCTAGCAAGTTCTGGGCCTGTGCAACTGGTAGAAAGTACCAGAGTATTTTGTCCTCTAAGTTGGGCTGAAATGGAAAAGTACCTAGCAAAAGTCAGTTATCTCAGGCTCTATACATAATGACCCTAAGCAAGACCATTAGAGCTCTCCTCAATCGCAGCGGGCTGAGACCAGCATCTCCCATGAACTGGGATGCCTCTGAAGCATAAACTCCTTGACATTTAAAGACTGTCTGCCCAAAAAGCCAACAAAAGTCCAGGGTAGAGTCAGACTTCTCGAGGCTCAATTATCACCCACTGAGGAATGCTGATGCATTGTGAGTGTTTGCTCTAAACTTGAGAAAAGGGACATTTTAACTATAGGCTAACCTCCTCCATTGACCTCTCTCCCTATCTACATGTTTGAATAAACACATTTGCCTTAATGAGTGTAGGTGTCTACATATTTCGCTGGATCCAAATATTTCTGTCTGTGTGTATATATTTTGTGTTTATATATATATATTCTTTGATTTAGGGTACCTTGTGGTAAGTTAGTCTGAATCTTGTAATTCTGCAATCTGTAATTAAGTCACTGCTTTAAATGTAACATATTCTACCAGATCACCTTTTTAATCTTGAAATTGATCAATCATTAAGTGCTGCTAAAATTCAACCTTTTGATCTACCTCACACTGTTAATAAATCTCAAATTATTACTAAATCATAACGGGTCAAATATTTTCATATGCTACAGTCACATGAAAAGGACTAAAGACTCTTACCAAGTCCACATTTGAGTATAGAGGTAATATAGGTAAGTACAGCAGGGGAGGGAGAGAGCACTGACCCAGGCAGAGGTCCCAGAGCAGCCATACTCATCTGTGCTCAGGTATCTAGCTAGTGAGATTTCAAACACCCCAAAGCCACTGTAACTACACGATACCACTGTCTACTTCCAAAGGGTTCAGAGTAGAGAGAACCAAAGATGGCTTGGAGATGCTTTCTGCGCAATCGCCTCCAGCTGTACTAACATATACCTCATATCTCTTGTGATCCAGTATGTGACTTCTATGGTGGCATCAAAAGCAGTAATAGTAATTTTTTTTCTTCATGTAGGTCTGCAGCTGAATAGGAATAAAATATGTCATATGCAGTCTTGGGCTTAAAACTGAGCAGCTGTTACTGGAGAATAAATAGTATTAGAACATTTTATTATGTAATATCTAAAATGTCATGGCTACTAAAATAGTGGTGTTATAGTGTATGTAAATTTTGGATTGGGGAACAGAGATTGCAGAACATTTTGAAGTATTAATCATGGAAAACTAATGATTTTGACACAGCCATGGCCCTAGAGAGCTAAATAAAATTTGTCCATTTTGCCTTCCTTAGTTCAAGTTAAAGGATTTAAAATGGTTTTCCTACAGAGAAATCTTGCTTTAATCAGCTGATTAACTCAGTTGACAGACAAATTATATTTGCTGTTTTTTTCCTGTAAAGAACACAATGTCTTATGCAGGAATATAAATTTATGCTATTTTAATTCTAATAACTTTGTTTTGGTATGGAGAAAATACAAAACCTATATGTTTATCATATACAAAAATGTAATTTGTTCTTATTTCCAGTTTGTTGTGAACTGCCTTGGGTACACAGAAATTCTGATTCGGCCATTGTCTATAAGGAACTACTCTTTTGTAAAATAATCACATAATTGCAGCTCTTAACATTTTATCTTTAATTGTCTTTTTTTTTCTGAAAGGAAAACCACAGTTTTAATGAAAGAAATCCATTATTAAACTTTGTCAAGTGCTTTCTATTTTATATGGCAAGATACTATGCTGTTTCCAAAGAAATAAAGAGAAAAATTAATTTTTTTCACCATTATCCAGGATTTCACCTGTATTATAGTTATACAGGATTGTAGGCTGTTTCATGGTACAGTTTCTCTGATGCACCTGTAGATTGCATGCTTGCAAAATTGCTTGGAATTTTATGTCATGAATTTCTGTGGTATGATGAAGGTGCTCTATTTTATTTATTCTCAAATGTGGGAGAGAAGAATAAATTTTATTGTTTATTCTAGTAATTATTTTGTTTCTTGTGTGTATGTGTGTGGAGCAATGCACACAAGAAAGATAGAATTTTTTATCTGAACCATGTCTTGTTGGTTGAAATCTTTTTGATAACAGAATTCCTGGAAACTATTTATCATATAGACCAAATTATTTGCTGTGAAAAAATTCACACTTTAAAATCTTTTAAACTTTTAATTTAGAGAAATAATAAACTGTGATTATATAATTTGATTATAATGTACGTTAGTTATTGCAGTTAGGTGATACTGTATTGATTTCAGTGGGAACATTGATTTATTTCAGTGAGAATTAGGCTCACAATCTGCTAATTTTTTTAACTAGTCCTAGAACATGTACCTCTACAGAACAATTTGAAATCCTAAACTCTTCCTTTCCTTGGTAACATATATTTTGATATTTCATCTGGTATGACTCTTAGCATGTGTATTTTTAAAATCACCTTAAACTAAAAATTAGCATTCTTTTTTGATTAAATAAAGTATTGCTATTTGATACTATTTGATACTAGTCAAATATTCAATGGGAGACATAGATCATAGACCATGTTTCGTCAGAAAAGTCATGTACACTTTCTTTCCAAATAAGACTGCTTTCACTGAAATGCCTACAAGCAAATATAATTAGTCAGTTAAATGAAACTGTCAGAAATTTAAAAAACATTTCTTTTAGTAAATTATAGCCTTAGGTATTTCTTAATTTTCTTTGTGTAACTTCAACTGGAAAGCCTGTTTATAATATTCTATTTGTTGAGCATGGATGAAAGTCACTTCACTTTGCTTTTATCTTCTTGTTGTCTGGCCATTGCACAGCTGTTTGAATTTTAGTAAGAAGGAAAGTGTTTGGAAGGATTCAGTGAAAAAGGAAAAAAGCGACATTTAGGAATTTCATAATAGTTCTGCTCTTGACATCAACAGAATGAAGATGTTTTTGTTTCAAATTGTAGATTATGGAAATGAATGCTACAAAATTAATAGGTGTAAAATTATGGTAATTATAGCCATGGTAACCAAATTTCCTTGTGCATTAGAAACTAAAGGCCTATGGTACAGTACTATAGGTCAGGCATGGTATCATTGACTCACAGCATATCTACTCACAATAACCCTTTCATGGAGAATATTTAAGTGGTCTGTTAAAACAGAAAAATGTTTCAGAATTAACAAAGACACCTAAAAAGAAAGAGGAAGTAAAAAAGGGTTAGGTAGGGCTGCTGAAGTGCTATAAATACTTATTAAAATGTGTGTAACGTTTCACCTACATCACGTAGTTACTGACTTGAAACCTGTAGCCCTTTCTTCACTTCCTTTGAAGCTTTACACTGAAACACAGTGGTGGAACCCATCCAATCACTTTTTGGCCAGTCACTTTTCATTGTCAACATATTTTTGTCTGTGGAGTACAAAACTCTACAGGAGAAAGTACTGAGTAATCACAGCATAGAAACCAAGTTAACTTGATCAGCACATTGAAAGGTACAACTGATAGAGAAACAGAATGATTCAGCCATTACTTCCAGAAGTACTAGAGTGTTTACCCACACTGCCTTAAGAAAAATGATTGAAAATGCACACGCTTCCTGACATCTATGTGCTGAAAGAGATAAACAGAGAGAGAACACAAAGATTTAATAATGGATTTGTTAAGAGATTTTTAAAATATACCAAATTCTTAGTTCCTACTTACCATTTGTGGTGGAGTCAGAATAGTCCATGTTTTCTATTCTAAAGTAAGGAAAGAAGGAACCTCTTAACAAATTTGTTTGGTTCTTCCTCAGAGACAGTAGGGCTAAAGCAATGTCATATGAACATGAACCTCATGAAACGATCTGCGTAAACACAGAATCACAAGTATCGCTAGGAAGACATGGTCTTTCCAGTCACAGTTTCACAGTCCAGCCAGCTACAGCTTGGAATTTACTTCAGCCATGGTGTTGGAGTCTGTAAATGTTGAGTAATGAAAAATTGCTTTCACTGTATTTAGTCCTTGAAATTCTCCACATCAGAATTATTTGAGCAAGCCATATGAGCCCAGTCTCTCTCTGACATGTAAGAGTTAGTAATAGTAGGCATTCCACCAAATTCAGAAATACCAAGTCCTTGTCTCATTTCCAGAACATTATCTCTGTTCATGAACTCAGATGCTCGTGAATATTAAGTCAAATACATATAATTTTTGTTCCCATGCAATCGCATTACCGTCAGAAGACTCCTACATGGCCCATACATCCAAGAATGCTCCCAACTCAAAATCTGTAGTTTGTTTGTCTGGAGAGTAACACTGATCAGTTCCTTGTCACAGATGAGTGGAATTCACCTCACTGAAAAGAGAGAAACAGCAATATGTTTTATTGAGGTAAAATAATACACAGAGACTGGAGATGTAAAGGTTAAGGAAATCCCTCCTGTTAAATCTCAAATTTCAGAGTGGGCCCCCTTGCTTTCTAAACTATGGAGCCTACGTACAGCTAGGTCCAATCTTAGACTCAGACTTGGACAATGGTTTATGTCTAGCGGAATTATCTATACAAAGTTTATAATAATTGATATTGAGTAGCTACATGGATAAGTAATGTTTCATTAGTATTAATTCAGCATGCTATCAGTCACTTACTGAGGATCTGTCCTGAGTAAGGGATCTCTCTGCCTTGGGCAAGGAAAGATCTCTTAGTCTCAGGTAAGGGATCTCAAACCTTGAGAGGAGTGCCTGCTCAAGGGGAGAATCACCTAGAGTGCAGTCCAGCTGCAATTCAGGAAGAGCTCACATTGGGCTCATCCTGATGGTAATATTTATAGAGTGAAGTAGTTGGCTGCTAACCAATAATATAGACAAGGTAGATATTTTTATTTTAGGTCTGGTATCTTGCTCTGTACTTTGGTTATCTTGTATTTTTGGGCTTTGAAACGACCTTTTGAAATATTTTTCCGAGGCATCTTCACTTCCTTGTAAGTGAGCCAGGCGCTTTCCAGCTTGCAGGTTCACCACAGGGCATGAAGCCTGTTGCTCCTTAGTCAGCCCAAACCAAAGTATGGCTAGGGGTCAAGTGTATGCATCACATTCCTTTAATTTATTGTCTTTGCGTGACAATAATCCTGCTTTACTGAGTTAAATATTTGAATGCTGCCTCTATACCAAATTAGTTTCTGGAGATAAAGAACTAAGGCATCATTTCCAGTTTGACACAAGGCAAAGTAGCTGTCATTTCTTAATCTAAATTATTTCTAGGCTATGCCTCATCTAAAGTCTCTGGGTATGTCTACATTAGCAAGTAACACACTGCAAATAAGAGTAAATCTGTAGTGCAAAGCAGGCTGATGCTGAGGATCTGACATCTATAATGTATGGGTCTTGATGATTTTACTTCTGACTGGTTCTAGATTGATTCTGGACTTTCATTAGCAGATGTAGTATATCTTCTGATTTCCTTTAATACCAATGGAATCCAGTTTGCAAGCTGTAATCTCACTATGTGATGTATTCCAAAAACAGGTAACAGGGATGATTCATTTCAAATCTGGTCATAGACAGAATACTAATGTAGATGCTCTGTTTACACCTTAGTTGATATAATAAAATCAAATAAACAAAACAGGCAATTGCCTATTGCAAGGTTCAGATCTTACACAATAAACCACTTGCTTGGCAATATACGGCTTTATAACTATGCTAAGAGATGTTTATCTAAACAGCGTGTTACCAATTTTTTTTTTTTTTTCTGTATTCTAGAAAGCAGAGGGAGAAAATGTACTGCTTGTGAGCATTTTCATATCAGGTGCTTTGTACTCTCTGCAGGTAGATTTATGTAGCATTCTTTAGTCAGTACAGAAAGTTTGTTCACAACATAACTTTAAGAATTTTGTATTTCCAAATCATTTTGCTGATTGTTCATTATACTGTGTAATAATATTTTCTAGAAGATAATATACTTCTAAGCTGTCTCCTTCAAATGAAATAGCCTGTTATTTTCTTTTCCACTGGGAAGATTTCAGAACAATAGCCTCTTATTTATATCTGACTAATAGCATTACACTCATTACACAAACAACAATGGCCACCTGAGGAACTAGAGTTAAGTGAATAATTGACAAATTAAACTCTCTCTTTCAGTGAATAACAAGCCCATGAGCAAATTGTAAATAAAAAATGACTCTGTGAATAATTCTAGGTTTGTAGGCTGTGAGCCATTTATTGGACAACTTTTTTTTTGTGTATAACGTTCAGCCTTACTAGGTCCTTATGATATGCTACATGAATCAATGGTACTGTTTTGTTTTACAGATGTATGGATATAATTCTAAAATTATGGACCAGTGCTTGTCTTTCTTAGATCAAAACCTGTTTGCCTTTGAGAATTTGTAGGATTTATTTAAAACATGTTGCCCCCATGAACACTCTTTTCAGTGTTTTTTTGTTGTTACAATATGCAGGAAAAATAAATATGAAAGAACATCTTCTGAATGACAGGTAACAATGCTGTTCTTCCTATGTATTCTTTGTGTGGTGTTGAGGTAGTTTGCAATCGGCATTTAGTATTTTCTCAATTTTTACCTCAACTGTTCTTTCCAGTGGAAGATTGTTAACATTTTCCCTGCTTTTCAAACGGAAAATTTAATTATTAAAAGATTTGACAATAACCAGAATAACCACTGTTTCATCCAAGCCCATATGGACCCATCTGGGAACATCAAGTTTGGATTTAATTTTTTGAAGTTTAGGTTCAGCTATTCTCCTAGCTTTACAGAAAGACTGTCTAAATTGTGTTTTGTGCCAAAGGTCCACAGAAAAGAAATCCAAGAAGCAGATGATGTCACCATCAGAGTATGGAAGTGTATCAAAATCTTCTAGTAACTCTGCCATCAATTTCTGCCAAGTAATAGATTTTTATTTTCGTTTGTTGTAATAATTTTTTTTCTGGCAAAAGGGGGTGAGGGGTAGTACAGTGTACTTGGGGAACTGAAAGACAGTTTGAGAAAAAAAAAAAAGAGAGTTACTTTTAAGCAGTGGTGCTGAACAGTGATAAGAGTATTTGATACAGGTAATAAATACTGGGCTTACAGAAAGCAGAACTTAATAGTTCTGGCTTCCTAAATTGGATGCTGGTGGTTATGTGCTTTCTGCTTTAGACATCCTGATATCTTTGTCTGCTTCAGTAGACAGATATCCTCTATGGTGCCAGTCCCAAACCTCAGACATCTGTCTCATCAGGGAGTTTGTCAGTAAATGAAATTTTGCTGCTAATACGTCACAGCTTCCTGTAAGAATTGTTGTGCAGTTTGTCGTCAGCATTTCTTCCTAAACAGAACTCAGGATAGGCTGCTCCCTTAAAATCTCCTTCCAGTCATCCAATTTCCCTCTCTTCAATGACTGAGAGGAAGGTTCAATGATTAGCTGTGATCCCACTCAGAATCTGGGTGTTTAGTGTAGTCCGGAAGAACCACCTACCTATATGATTTTCCTTTTGGAGATTATGTATAGTGGTGACATGCAGTGACACATATTTTCTTTTGCAGAAAAAAAAAATAGCATAAAGAGACACAAATACCTAAAGGAGAAAACCATGTGTATATTTCCTTCCTTACTCTTGCCATTTCCCTCAGCCCCAGTGCAGATACTCTTTAGTACTTCCTGTTTTATCACATAACCAGTTAGACCCTGCTGGCTGCAAATTCCATCAGTCTCTCTGTTACCCCTCTCTCTGTGGGGCTGACCTCTCCATGGTTCAGTGTTTATGGAGTACAGATTCTTTTTCAGTGTTGATGTGAATGAGTCTCTGTGTCTTTTTTTAAACTAATCTTCAGTTTTACTATACCTATAGGTTTCTTTAATAACAACTTTAATAACTATAGAAAAAGGTCCATTGTAAGCACACAAAAGATTTTCCAACACCTGCAATATTTACCTTCTATCCTAATTATACACATTAAAAATATCTTTACTAATGACTACCAAAATGACAGAGCTGGAAGAATTTCAACAATTCCCAGAGGATACTACTGCTGTCTTCTTCCTCTCTCTTTTTTTCTACTGTCCACCACTTGATTTTCTCTTGTCTGAATCTTCTAAATAGAATGCTCTCAGTGTGATCTAAAATTGTCTGCAGATTGACTTTTTAGGCAGATCCCTTTTTTCCAGTTTGATGTCTTACATTTAGAATGGAAAATCTTTGGGTAATGATCAACTTTTTGGTAATGCTTGTGTAATGATTTGTTTTATGAGGTCATTGTCTATGACTGGAAATTTTGGCTCTGCAATAATACAAGTAGTGAATAATAAGAATTGACTGTTCACAAAAGACAGTGAACACTGAGAGAAATATTGTCAGCTAAGTGGTTGGAACAAAGAAGTTCCCAAGGGCCAGTCAGGGACTTAATTTCTTATTGTGGGCTTGTTATTTTTCAGTCCATTAAAACACATCTTATTTTGGCATAGCCTGTACTAATGAGTGGGATGTGCTATCACTCAGGAGAATAGTCATATTTGTGTTGTTCACACCATTTCTGACTAAAATAGCTTCTCTCAGTGATTTGTAAAATCAACCTGTTTCTTATGAAAAATTGCACTTTTAGAAGTTTTGAACCTGAAGCTATTTGCCAATACTTAATCAACATTTGATAGACAAGATAACTTTCAAAAATCTCTGGTCTCTTAGTCAGTGTACATTTTCCTGTTTGTCCTTCTAGAGCCCACCCATTGTCTTCAGCTTCAGCTGCATCTATCTTGCATTGCCCATTTTATAGTATAAATGTGGTCACCACTGCTGCTATATCCACAAACTGTTACAAAGGCTAGCTTCTGCAAGGGGGAAAATACTACTTGTTCTTGTTTTAGAAATATAGACTCAAAGCTCAAAGAAGCTTTGTGATTTGTCCTTAGATACAAAAGAAGTATGCAGTGATACAGAGATGTGAAGACATCTCTCCCATGCTTTGACCAATTGTTAAGTTGATGGATTTGTTTCTTTATAAAACTCTTGCTGATCTATACTGTGATGAGACCCTGTGATCCTCAAGGTGAAGCTGATCTTCCTTCCTTTACTTTTCCCCCTTTTGAAGTGAATACATCAGAGAAAAGGCTTCTGTTTCTAAATCTCTCCTTTATTTGAATGATTTAATACTAAATCAAAATAGAATAACTTTGAAAGAGAGCAAACCCTTCAGTGCTGCCTTGAAACAACCTGAAGAGGAGGATTGAAAAGTAGTTCCATGTTCCCTGTCTGCTCTGTTGTTGCAGGACTTGTCCTTCCCTCTAGTTCTGCTATGCAGCTTGACATCTTCTGGTGGTTTCCTCATTGACATCTACCCAGTCCCCTCTGGGTCCCTAGGAAACTTCCTTTTTTTCTCATACCTTAGGCTTGACAAGTAGCTCAGATTCCTGCTTGAAGAATGGCATATGCTTCTGTGAGACATCTGAGTGCTGTCTTTCTCCAGAGCTGTTCCTGTTTATGTTCAGCTGATGAGAGGGAAGGGATTTCTCTATCCTACAATACCAGATATTTCTTTGTGTTCAGCCAGGGCAAGGCGAACAGATGTTTGTTCTTCCTGGCCATTCTCTTTTTAATAGAATAAGTGTGTCCGTGTAACCACACAGTAAACCTTGAGCAAACAAATTGAGCATCTCCACAATTTGTCTCATATACCAAGAGATATGTAATCCTGAGTGTTAAAGATTTGCCTTCAAATCCAGATCAAACATAAAAATTGAATTGCACACTTTTTCCCTAATGGCATTAGGTCTGGCATCTGTCTATAGACTGTCAAAATCCTTCATATGCTACTCTTGTTTAGGTTACTGGGCTCCTAATAGGCATTTGTTTTCATCAGTAATGCTGAGACAATTAATCAAAACCAATTGCTTCAAGGCAAGGCAGTCTAATGCACTGCTTTCTAAACTCTTTTCTTCCCTGATCCAACCTGTAAAATAACATTGGTGTAAACAGTATTTTAGTTATAACATGGAAACATTCCAATTGCTTAATATCCTCTAATGGAACTGTGAAAACATAAAATTAGCTGCAGTTTGTTTTGTTCCCTGATATTAGGTCCACAAAAATACTGGTTTGTTTTTTTGCAAAGTTTTCAAAGCATTTCTGACTATTTGAAAACTTTTCCAGGTGCCTATTGACAGGATGTTTTGAGACTTCTGTAATGGCAAAGCTCTCCTGAGAAGTTGTAAAGTATTTTTTCCTCTATTCTTGATAGATTAGGTTGAGCCTATTTGTTGGCAAGCCATTGGAGGTTCCAGGTGAGAATATTGTTCTGTCATACCATGCCCTATGCACACATATAATGACTAAGGCATAATTTTTGTCTTGAACAGATATATTTAAGACATTCCTTTGAAAAGTCATGCCATTGAAATCATGGAAGAGCTCTACTTCTAAAACATAATTAGTCCTGTGTGTAAGTGTTACACTGATATGACTAGATAAATGTCAGATTAAATCTCCTCTTTTATTTCTATTTACAGAAAAGTAATTTCACTGTTTTCAACAAATATATTCCTGATTTGCATTGTGGTAAGCAAGAAGGGAATCTGACTCATGGTTTATTTTACCTACTTTCTGGTTGAGAAGAGAGTGTTTGTCTTGACAGGCACCTAAATAGTTACTAAAGGAGCACAGGGTGAATTACATAATAGCTTCTCTTAATGTAAACCAAATACCTCTGTGGATAGAAGAAGCAAGTGTCATTAAACAAACATAAAGACTGGTCTGGACTGAAGTCAAAGAATTTAATTTGATGTAGCAAATTAAAGTATAACAATTAATATTGTCTGTGCCAAGAGGCAAGAAAGAATTGCAATTAGGAATTCACCCTATTATTAACCTCTAGTTATTTTTGGCACAATTTAAACAAATGACTAGGATTCTTAATTGCAAAGTAGAGAGTTTGTGCTACTTTCATAAGTTTCTTGTTACTCAGTGCCAGTAAAGAAATCAACCATTATATCAGCCAGTAAAACATCATTGTTACTGACAGGATCTAAAAACTTAGATCTAAAAATTTAGAATATATCACACGTATTGATGAACTTATTCATTATTATTCCTTTTATTACAAACATTTTGTATATATGGAACTAAGATAAGATCTGATAAAACTTTCTTTAAATAAAAATAAGTGAACCAAATTTCAATTTAGCTGTGAGCTAGGACTGTAAAATAAATTAAAAATCAGTTTTATGTTATCTTTCAGGCAAACATTGAAAAAATTTGCAAAAGATTACCGGTTTTGTGAATGTGTTTATTCTTGGGGGGGAAAAAGCCACAAAACAAGAGTTTTTAATTAAAAGAAATGTTGAAAAATAGAGAAGAAATTATCTGTTTCTGCAGTACATGAAGACAATATGTGAAGAGACTGCAATCTTACTGTAGAGTCATATGTCATGGTATCACCTCTATGGCATCATTCTTGCCTTCTGATACTAACTCTGATGATGACTTAATATAATGTTAGGTACATTTTATGTGCTTACAGTGTAAATTCCTTAGTTCATAGAGTCCAGGTTTTGCCTTCTGTATGGGCTGTTTTTTAGTTCTCCATACAATGTTAATTTCTGAAACTGAATTTCTCTTTGAGATCTGAGTGAAAAAAGCTGACTAGGTACTGAATGGATCTCTGATATGCATAATGATAAAAACTTTAAGTTGCCTGGATATTTATCCATAATATTTGTGGATATGACAGCTCTGTATCTTGTCTGTGCAGCTAGTCAAACAACTATCTTTTCTGGGGAAACCATCCCAAGTTTAGTGCAGTAGAAAGCCCTCTCATCTCTTCCGTATTCCTCCCTTATGCTTGCAGAATAACAGAGCAACTTGCAAAGCAGAAATCTGACAGCTATGAAGCACTGACAGATTTTCTAGGAGTGTGTTTGGAATCAACTTTTTGATGCCTCATTTACTGTGGTCTTTTTTTTATTATTATTATTTTTTATACTTGCTGTGCAGCTTCTATATTTTCTGCCTTGTTATACTTTCTTTCCTTCTCATATTGTCAGCTTTCTTTCTGACACATTTCAGTAGAAAGGAAAGCATGAAAATCTGTATATCCCTCAAGGCCATTAAAGCTAATCATTAGTAGAATAGCAGTAAGTTGCCATAGTATCTTTAAATTTGAATCATTAAAGTCCAGTATTTGCTACTTCCTCTCCACTCACCAGCTGCTCAGTCTCCATGCCAAGCTTTATCTTTTGAGAGCACACTGCTTCTACTGTGGAACAATGCCCCCCTCCCCCCTGCCCCTCTCCAGTAAGGCATTTTAAAGCTGAAGCAACAAAAGTTACTATCTACAGTACAAAACAAACCAAAGCACAAAATAAATTATTCTTCAAGAATCTGATGATTTTCATCAGCATATTACTGAATAATCTCATAACCCCCCCCCAAAATTTTAAACTTTGGGTGTTGAAATGCATTTCAGATAGCAATATCTGAGATCTAAGTGATGTAAGGAACTTGGGGGAGGGGAGACATTTTTAAAAGCACGTTCTTAAAGGAAAAGATTGGCAATAGCTTTAGGCTTTTGATAATACATGGTGAAACATTCCAGTGTATAAGTTACAGACTACTGAAGGTCATCTCTTCTTTGTGACAGAAAACAGTGGGTGTCCCATCTCCTTGAGTTAGATGTGGCATTTCAAATGCAATAAAAATTGCCCTTTCACTCTTGTGTACAGTAGACATTGGATGAAGTTGTGACACAGCTGAAAACTTCCTTTATTTTTTAAAGCCTCATTAAATACTTCTGTCCAGTAACAAATCTCAGTGTTTTAACTAATACTTTTATAACCTGATACCCAATTCTTCTCTTAAATATTCTTTAAAAAAATATTGAGAATTCTGAGTGAGAGACTTACAAATAAATTTAATTTATTCTAGTGCTGGTAAGCTGCAAAAAGAACAATAGAGTAGGACTGTGTCAGGTTGAAAAGTCAAAGGGCCAAAGATCTGGGACATGGCAAAAAGGTGAACTCTTAGTATTGTCCTTTAATTTCCTTATCAGCATCCTGCAGATTAATCTTCTGTTTAATGAATAGTAGTGGCCAGAAGATGCTCAGATATTGTGGTAGAAAAAGTGCTACAGCTATGTAAACAAAGTGGATAGTTTAAGTTGATTTCTTTGGGCATTTAGTTAAAAGAGATAAAAGAAGAAGAATGGAAGAATGTTTACAGAGAATAATTAGAAGGAGCTGGTGAAGTGTCTTACAGCACTGAGGAAGACCTTCCCACTGTGAGGAAGTAATCTGAAGAGAGATGTTGAGATATGAGTGAGAGAAAGATTTGAAGGCTCTTATGAACTCAGGTCAAATGAAATTGTAAAATGTAGTATAAAAGGTAGCCTTTTCACATGAAGATGAAACGTTCAGTTTGATGTGCATAATAGGAAGCAACAGGAGGAATGAAACAAGATAAGGTGGGTGAAGGAATCATGAATACAGAGAACTCTGTAAAATAACTTTAGGTGAACTTCAGAGTCAGAGGAGAAAACCTAAATATTCCAGTTTAAGTGATGCAATTTGTGTAAGATACCAAAAGTCCAGATATGTTTTAAAGTATGCAATGGAAAGAAGAAAGATTGTTAGCAGTCTTGACACAGTGTCAGAAAGGGACATCAGAGAAGAATGTGCAGAGGTCATCCACCATTAACTTGGCAGAATTTTCTGCTATTAAGCAGAAGTGTATAGAATGGAGAAGATTTTGAGAAGACAATAACAGTCCTGATGCGACTTTCTGTCCAGTTACAGCTGCATGTCAGAAAATCAAAAGAGAAGCTGAAGAACTGCAAGAGCTAAATCAGAAATGGAGTGAGAGATTTGAAAGCTGTCAATGTACTACTGGCACTTTCTTGTCTTTAAAAGTAGTCATCCTTTAGAAAAATAAAATCAGTGTCTATCACCTGTATTTTTCTTTTTTTTTTTTTTTTTCTTCCCTCTCTAATTCAGTATTTTTCTCTTTCTGTATTGGCCCTCCATTCAGGCTACACCATTATGCAACAGGTAGTCATGAGGTTCAGGCTTAAACACCTATACTATTCCTTTAATGTCTTCTCTCTCTGCCTGTGTTATTTAGTCATGGGTGTAAAGGGGACACTGCAGACTTTCAAAATCTTTCTCTAGGTTCCCTTTTCAGTCTATAGCATTAGATTTAAATGGGCAACTTACAGCTTCTGGTCTGTAATTTAGTACACCTCGTTTTACATGATGCTTACTGATAAAATAAGAATTTTCAACAGCATGTAATAAACAGAGATTTGTCATTTCATGTTTCAATAAAAGACAGAACTGACTCATTAAAATCTTTTTCATACATCTGTGTCTCTTCTTGTCATATTCATAAAAAGGGAAGCGAGAATTAACCTTACACAGGACACTGCTGCAACAGTAGCACCTAGAAGTATCATGCTTATGCAACCATATACTCCTTTAGTGGGGTAGTAAAGAATTTTTTGTCTGTTGGTGTAAGTATTGTATTAGGATCTGGGGCTTTCACATCAGGCTGTTAAGTGATAAGTGAAAACAGTGGGAAATCACTGCACAGCTGAAGTGCTGCAGATACTGTGCAGTCTAAGGTGGCTGCCAATGCCAAACACTGAGGTTCAGGTTTTGCTTAACTTCAGTTTATACATGGGTGAGGAAGCAGCTAAAACATTTCAGATGAATATAGAGACAGGAAGGATGTTTCCATTTCTGAATCAGGTGGCCTGCGGTTAAAATATTTAGACCAGAAGTGGAAGCTCATCAGCTAAAAGTATGTTCTTGTGGCTATTAACATCCTGAAAGAAAGATCCTGTGGGATGTGGTTTGTAAGAAGGAAGTGATACAAAAGGTAATAACAGAGTACTTGCATATCTCTCACATATTTTCAACCAGTACAAAGAGCAGAAGAGTAATATCTTTGCTCTCAAATTCAGTCTTTACTCTTATTCCACTACAGTGATCCTCTGCATGATGTTCTCAAGAGGGGATGTGAAATATATGGGACATTTTATTTCTTCAGGTTTCTGGCTGGATGAAGGGAATGTAGTAGAACATTATATACACTATAGCCTGACCTAGTCAGTTTTGCCACATATTAACTCTCCTCCCTAAACTCGTTCAGCCACTTCTCACTCAATAACATGTGAACACTTAAAATAGAGATGTCTACTCAAAAGCAGCAAACCCTTCAGTTTCCATAGCCCTGGAAGCCTGTTCATGTTCCTTGACAAACTGCCTCCTTTTCTTTTGAAAAGTAACAGAAAGAGAAAGATGCCTTTTGCTCCTCTTAACTTTCCCAAGAGAAAACGGAATCTTGGATGTGTTCAAATGTGTCACACTGTATAATGCTTGGCTGAAGCAGAGCCGCTACTGGATGTCCCAGTGTAAATGATATGAGAACCCCAGACACATCTGTATCAGTTTCTGTTAAGTCACAAAGGACAGGGTGGGGCTGTTAAATTTCTTCTGGCAGGTTACAATTTGACCTCTATCAAACTTAGATCATTCATTCATGAAGAAAATTATTTTTCTGATAATTTTTTTTTTCTCTCTATTATTCCTGCCATAAACCAATTTGTGTTCCTTGTGGATGGTAACGATGAGTAGCTTTTTGTTCTGTTCTGCAAGGGAAAGAGAGTACACTTCATGGATTTAGCCATATTCAATTATAGAAATTTTATCTGAAATGCTTAATCTACCTACTCTTCTGTGAAGAAATAATATTATAAGGTTTTTTCTGGCTTTCTGACCTGAGAGAACCTGCTGTCAGATACTTGTGGGTACTTAACAAATATGGCTTGAGTGTGAATCTAGTAATGAAGAAATAAGGGCACAAAATATAGAACATGGGAAGGTTAATCTAAGACACTATGAAAATATTCACGTTTAGTTTCCAAATTATATAGTGAGTCTCTGAGCATACTTTTTGCAGCAACAGAATGACCAATTTCTATTGCTCCCCTTTTCATTCTACACAGGGCTGTGAAACTATTGTGGCCTTCTTTTTTCCTTCCAGAAAAGGGACACTGTGCAGAAAAGGACCTGAGGTCTTCATGGATAACAAACTGACCATAAGACAGCAATACACTATGTGCTTTTTTTTTTTTTTTTTTTTTTTTTTTTTTCCCCCAGTTAGCAAGCACTGGAACAGATAGCCCAGAATCTGTGGAGTCTCCATTTTTGGAGATACACAGGACCTGACACATCCAGAGAGTGATGCAATCTCAACGACCAGCAAGTTGGATGGGGGATTTCTAGAGGTCCCTTCCAGCCTCAGCAATGGTGGTGTGGTGGGTTGACCTGGGCACTTGCCAGGTGCTCACTGAGTAGCTGTGTCACTCCTCCTCCTCAGCAGGACAGGGAAAGAAAATACAGTGAAAAGCTTGTGGGTCAAGGTAAAGACAGAGAGAAAATTCACCAATTACTGTCGTGGACAAAACAGACAGGAAATTAGTTTATTGCAAATTAAAGAAAGTAGGATAATGAGAAGTAAGAACAATCTAAAAACACCTTTGCCCCACTGTTTCCTTCTACTTCCTCCAGCCCAAGTGATACAAGAGGATAGGGAATGGGGGTTGTGGTCAGTTTATAACACTTCATCTCTGTTGCTCTTTCCTCCTCACACTCTTCCCCTGCTCCAATGTGGACTTCCACTTGCTGCAGCATGGGGTCTTCCATGGCCTGCAGGTGGGTATCTGCTCCAATGTAGACCTACATGTGCTGCAGGAGAACAACCTGCCTCCCCATGATCTTCTCTATGGATTGCAGTGGACTCTGCTCTGCTGCCTGGAGCACCTCTTCCCCCTCCTTCTTCTCTGACCTTGGTGTCTGCAGAGTTATTTCTCTTACATGTTCTCACTCCTCTCTCACAGTTGCTGTTGCACAGAATTTTTTACCCTTTTAAAAATGTTATCAGAGAGGCACTAACAACACTGCTGATTGGTGGAGCTTTGGCTGGCAGCAGGTCAGTCCCGGAGCCAGCTGAAACTGGCTCTGTCTGACATGGGGGCAGCTTCTGGTGTCTTCTCACAAGGTGACCCCTTCAGCCCCACCCCCACCCCTGCTACCAAAACTTTGCAACATAAGCCAAATACAGTCTAATTCTAAGATTCTGCAAATATATGAAAAATGTCAGGGTTCAGCATATGTCCGTGTCCTCACCTATTTAAAAAAAACCCAAAACACAATAGGATGCGCATATTGTGCATTTTTGAAGGGTGAAACAATTACTTGTGGAGTCCTTTAAAATCTATTATTATATATTTTAAAAGTATTTAATAAATACCCTTAGCAGTAGGAAACAGGATGCTTAATATGTTATGCATTTAAGAGTAAGCTTACTTCAAAAGCTAATTTCAGACACTGAAGCTACATGTACATTTTCACCAACCTCTGTAATAATCTTTTTCTGAAAGAAGTAATTTTGAACACTGGCTCTAAGGTCTTGTTCTTAGAGTTCAGTGGCAAGACTCCCTTTAATTTATATTCTGCAAGATGGGGCTCTGAGTCTTTAAACAAAGTCTTAAAGCATATTTTTCAAAAATATTCAGTGTCATAGAGTAGAAGTTTTCATTGCTATACCATTCACCCGGTAGCAAGAAGAAATGCAGTACACTTTAGCAAGTAAAGATGAAATGAGAAGATGTTTGAAGACATTAGAACTTGATCAGTGTATTGAAATAATTATCCAAGAGGTAGAAGCTCAAGGGAACAAGCATTAGCAGCAAGAATTTGGGGCAGAGCATATTGCCCATTGCTGCTGTTACTTACTTGTACCCATTTAATTCAGCAATACTTTAATTTTTTCCCCTCTATTGTTCTCTGCTCCAGCAAATGCTGACTGTTTTGAGACAGTTCCTACTAGAAATGATATGCTTTCTTTTGGTGCATGAATAGCATGGGGGGTTTCAACCCAGAAGAAACAAAAGAAAGTGACTTTTTGAAGCTCAGAACCCGTTATTTTACCTAGTTCTGATTTAGTATTTACAAAGATTTATAGAGTTCTGTGGCTGCTGTTTCTTCTGCAGAGAAAGAAGCTAAGAAAATTGAACTGATGAAAGCAGAGAATAATTTCAGTTTCCCTTGACATGAAAGGGATTCTTAGGAATTGAAGACCCTCTGTATAAGTGTTAGTTCACTTATGTTTATGATGTGTCAGACAATCACTGAGGTATATTAAAACAAACAAACAAACAAACAAACTGTCCTGGTTTAACCAGGATAGGGTTAAGTTTCCCCAGCAGTGGGGGGGAGCTCTAGCCGGGTTATTCAGATACCATGCGGACGTCACATCCTGGCAGGTCACATTTTCCTGGCGCGGAGCGCGGTTGTACATCGTGCTTCCCACTGCTGTATTTGGTAGCTATTTTGCTCTGTTCATTGCTATCACTATTACTGTTATTGTTATTGCTGTTGTTTGTTGTGTTGCTATTGCACTGTTGTATTAAACCTTTCCTTATTTCAGTCTTGGGGCTTTGTATTTCACTCCCTTTGTGGGGGAGGGGCAGCGGCCGCGTGGTCTCAGACCCCGGCAGGGGCTAAACCACCACACAAACAAACAGGATTAAGCAAGGATCTAAGCTAACTAATACTACTTTATAAAGTGTCCTTAGAATTAAACATTCTTTTCCTCAAAGTATTGGTATGGTCCCTTGTCCATCTTACTCACCCCATGGGTGCCTTACTTGCTGGCTGGTCTAGCTCAATGCTCTCTAGCAAACACAGGCACCCCACACTCACAGGTGTGCTTGGTCTTACCAGCATTGACCCTCCACTCAAGTGGCCCAAACCCAGGGCCCCTGAGCTCATCGGCTAGTGCAACTTGAAGTTTGTCAATGAATACACACATACACCCCCCTACACACACACGCACCAGGCTTGGGGAAGATGTCTTCCCACCAGTCAGCACCAGACACACAGGCTGTGACCCGCAGTACTGCTCTAGCCACAGGTGCTGAGCCCCTCACTCATGCCAGTCCCCTGATAGCTGGTTTTCAGGGGACACACACCATTCCCACCCCGGTGGCTGGAGGTTAAAGGCTCCCACTCTAGTAGCTGACACCAGGCCAGTGGTGCCTACAACCCTAGTCTGACTCTGGTAGTTGGCACCAAAACTCATCCACACAGAAGTCTCCAGTCCTACAGGGTGGATTGTGAGATGACACAGGGGGATAGTTAAGAAAAGATTTAAAGAGAAGATATAAGACGATAGGACAGACTGTGGTGATCAGGCCCAGAGCTCAGCTCAGAGTACAGACCAGCTTTGTTTTACACACAACCCTTTTGGACTCCATTCTGTCTACCTCCCGCTTTGTTCTTACCTGCTCTCCCTACCCCTCATCCGTTTGCTTAGTCCCACTGACCTCCTCCAACATCCTGGACCTCAGGGTTACATCTTTCTCAGTACCGAAGTTCTAGTTTGCTTGCAGTTTCTTGGTAGGTCATCAATTAATGTGACTGACCAGGTTTATTTAACGTTATTGTCTTTGTTAATGTTAACTGGTCAGGTTTTACATCTCTGTATGTTGTCTCCCTCTCTTTTCTTACAAACCCAATTTGACAAGGTACTTTGTCAGATAATCATATTGAAAAATTAAAATTCTCACATTTCACATGTCCTCACCAATTAATGTGGCTGGCTGGGTTGTTCTCATCACTACCTTCCTTATCATCTGTTCTTCAGGTTTATGTCTGTATGTTCTTGTTTATGGCTTCTTCCTTTTTTAATTATCCCTCTTTGCATTGACCAGATACATGTCAAGGGGTAGACACTCTCCTTCCACATTATCAATTTTCTTCTTCTGAAAAGCCAACTTCCAACTGATGAAAATATGTCTACTAGACAACATAGCGAATACAAGTGTTGTGTGTAGTGATGTGCTGATACCCATACTACAGGCTTTGGAGAATTGCAACCTATATGATCATGAGGCTTAGCAAGACACAGACTTTAATCATCAGTCTTGTATCTCTTCTGTGTTCTTATTTACACCTGTAATTAGGTACTCCTGAAAGGCGATCTTTTCTGGCAGAACCTGGCAAGCTGCAGATGTGTTTAGGAAATTGACTGAAGTGAAGAAATTTTAATTAAATTCTCACCCATTGCAGTTAGTGAAAAGATGACCAGTTCTGCAAACAGCACCATTTACTTAGCTATTGGTCACCTCTCCTGAGTAGTAGGTATCTTGACGGGTCATCTAGGTACATGGAAAATGTTAAGAATATCCTGTCATACAAATCTTTATGGAGAAAAGATGCTTTGACAAGAAAATCTGTTAGCCACTCTATGACTGTTAATGGAATCTTGAAAATATTGACATACATAAGTGATCTCTTATATCTTTTTTCTACATGAGTATACCTTTTTCTTCTCATGTACTTATGCACTGAATTTCACTTCCTTATTCTCTTATTTGATCAAGACAGTTCCCAGACTATATAATGACATATTGCCCAAAACAATTGTTGATTTCACTAAAATTAAAATGACTGAACTGGAAGTGAAGGCAAGAATACCCTTAAGTCTCTAAATGCTTTCTTTTGTGCTAGTTCCTGCTGCATATTGTGCTGTTGTGTAAACATATTTGCAGAAGTACTGAGCTGTCAGCCATACAGGGTACAAACAGGCCTAAACCAATTGTCATGTCTAGATGACAGTTAAGCACTATGATGTTCGTAGGTCTGGCCATTCTCCAGATGGCACCACCTGTAATTTTGCCAGGAAGAATACCACCTTTAGTGATATAGCACTGAGGTCACTAGCTGTCTTCACAGACTTACGTTTTCCCATATTCTAGGTAAATTAGTCTTCCTAAGTACTCACCCTGCTCTGTGCAAATAATTATAGTGAAACTCATTGAGAGGGAAATGGACAAAGGAACATCTCTGCGATTTCCTGAATTAGGCTTATCTTTAGGCTTATTTTAAGCTATTTTAAATCTGACCACACTGAATTTCTAGTCATTGTCTTTGTTTTTGGCTCAGCACAGACCACTGAAGACAGTTGATTTTATAGAATCTTCCTGTATAGTCATCTTCCTTCACTGCAGCTGCTCATGCATTATTCCAATAGTGCACACTGAACTCTACTCTGGTCGGAGTGGTGTTTTATCAGTTGTTGGCATACAAGACAAACCAGTCATGGAAACTGCTATGGTCTGTCTCTGACATCTGTTTCAGTTTCAGTCTTGAAATAGATTGAGCATAATGACTGGAGTGTTGCAATGGAGGGATAGAGGCTCTTTAGGAAGGACAGGATGGGAAGACAGGGAAGGGGAGTTGCACTTTATGTGAGGGAGAAGCTGGAGTGCATGGAGCTCTACCTGGGATGAGGAGCCACTTGGGAGTTTATGGGTTAAGATTAAAGAGAGGATAGGTAAAGGTGGCATTATAGGGGGTGTTTGCTATAAGGCACCTGACCGGGAAGAACAAGTGAATGAGGCCCCCTATAGACAGATAGAAACAGCCTCACGTTTGCAGATCTTTGTCCTCATAGGGGTCTTGAACCACCCCAATGTCTGCTGGAGGGACAACACAACAGGACACAAGCAATCCAAGAGGCTCCTGGAGTACATTGGGGCTAACCTCCTCCAAGTGATAGAGGAGCCCATGAGGAGAGGTGGTCTGCTGGACCTCACAATCACCGACAATGATGGACTCACTGGAGATGTGAAGATCAAAGGCAGCCTTTGCTGCAGTGACCATGAGATGGTAGAGTTTAGGGCACCTCCCTAGGGCAGGGAGAAGAGTGCAAAGTAAGCTCACAACCCTGAACTTCAGGAGGACAGATTTTGGCCTTGTCAAAGTCTGCCCAGAAAAGTCCCATGGGATAAGGCCCTGAAGGGAAGGGAGGCCCAGGACAGCTGGTTACTATTCAAGGATCACCTCCTCCAAGCTCAAGAGAATTCCATAATAAACACAAAGTCAAATACCAGGAGGATAGGATGGATGAACAAAGAGCTCCCAGACAAACTCAGACACAAAAAGGAAGCATACAGGGTGTGAAGGCAAAGGCAACTAATATGGGAGGAATGCCAGAACATTGTCCAAGCAACTAGGGATGAAGTTAGGAAAACTAAAGCCCAGATGGAATTCTATCTGGCCAAGGATGTCAAAGACAGCAAGAAGGGCTCCTACAAATACATAGGCAATAAAAGGAAGGCGGGGGAAAATGTAGATCCAGCGCTCAGTGATATGGGGGACCTGGTTACACAGGACATGGAAAATGCTGAGGTACTGAATGTCTTCTTTTTGTCAATCTTTACTAACAAGACTGTCACAGAGACCGGGGGAAAGCCTTGAGCAAGAAAGATGTACCCTTGGTAGATAAGGATCAAGTCAGGGAACACTCAAACAAACTGGACATGTGTAAGTGCATGGGCCATGATGGGATGCACCCATGAGTGCTGAGGGAGCTGCCTGATGGAATTGAGAGGCCACTCTTTGTAATCCTTGATCAATCATGGCAATCATGACACTGGGAAAAGTGCCTGAAGACTGGAGGAAAGAAATTGTATCTCCTATCTTCAGGAGTGAAAGAAGTAAGACCCAGAGATTAACAGGCCAGTCGGCTTCACCTTGATCACTAGGAAGATAATGAAGCAACTAAATGTGGGAACAATATGAAGGGATGTGAATGAAAAGAATGTGACCAAGAGTAGTCAGCATGGATTCAAGGGGAAGTCAAGCTTGACCAAGCTGATAAACATCTATGATGAAATGACTGTCCTGTAGACAAGGGGAGAGCAGTGGATATTGTCTACCTGAACTTCAGTAAAGCTTTTGACACTGCCTCCCGTAAGAGCCTCATAGACTAGCTGTTGGATAAGCAGACAGGTGGGTTGAAAACTGGGTGAATGGCTAGGCCCAGAGGGTTGTGCTCAGTAGAGCAAAGTTTAGTTGGAGGCAAGTAACTACTGGTATATCTCAGAACTGAAGACTAGGTCTAATATTATTTAACATTTTCATTAATGATCTGTGATGGGGCAGAGTGTACCCTCAGCAAGTTTGCTGATGTTACAAAACTGGGAGGAGTGGCTGATGGCATCATGTTGCCATCCAGAGGGACTTTGATAGGCTGGAGAAATGGGCTCTCAGGAACCTTGTTACGCTCATCAAAGGAAAGTGCAAAGTCCTGCACCTCAGGCAGAACAGCCATCAAGGAGCCACCCAGCTGGAAAACAGGTTGGCAGAAAAGGCCCTCAGGGTCCTGGCAGACACCATGTTGAATATGAGTCAACAATGTGACTTTGCCACAAAGAAGGCAGCAGGTCAAGGGAAGTGACCCCCTTTAATCAGAGCTGGGGAGGCCACACATGGAGTATTGTGTCTAGTTCTGCACTCCCCAGCATAAAAAAATGGAGCTACTGGAGGCTGGCCAATGAAGGCCGCACAGATGATGGACTGGAACGTATCTCCTGTGAAGAAAGGCTGAGAGACCTGGGACTATTTAGCCTGGAGAAGGGAAGGCTCAGGTGGGATCTTATTAAAGTATATAAATACCTGAAAGGAGGGTGTAAAGGCAGACTGTTTTCAGTGGTGGTCAGAGGCAATGGACACAAACTGAAACACAGGAGGTTCCCTCTGAATATCAGGAAACACTTCTTTACTGTGAGAGTGGCTGAACACTGACACAGGTTGCCTAGAGATGTTGCAGAGTCTCCCACCTTGGAGATATTTAAAAGCTGTCTGGACATGGTCCTGGGCAACTGGCTCTAGGTGTCCCTGCTTGAGCAGTGGGATTGGACCAGATGACCTCCAGAGGTTCCTTCCAATCTCAACCATTCTGTGATTCTGTGATAATGCCAGTAGTTTCACACAGTGGTTCATTATGATTACTGATAGATGTAGGAATGCATTCCTGTCATCAGCATTCAGCTCATGCATGTGGAACTTGTTTCCTAAAGCATGTTTCCTAATACACAATGGCATCATTTTTGTTATCTGCTCCATACAGCTAGCTACTCTGCATGTGTCTGTCTGTTTTCAGTTTATCATGAATACTGTGCCCACATGTAGGCTGCCAGTGAGGTTCATGAGCTTGGCACAGGAACTGCTGTTTACTGGGATGTCTGATGAAGAAATCCTTTTTTAAAGGGTGTAAAAGACTCCTCGCTAAGATCTCTTGTTGCTTTTTATCTCCCTCAGTTTTTCTAGTCCTTGTAATTATTTCTCAGCCCTGAAATCTCTTGACTGGCATCCCCTGTGACATGCAATAGCATCTCTTGCTATAAACAGTAGAGTCCCAGGTTGTTTCATGATGAAGCTTGCTTGCAAAGTTGTTGTATTTTGCTAGAGTTTAAAGGACTGTAATGAAATTTTCCAGATTCGCCCTTCTCTAGAAACTGTGAGGAAAAATGTTCATCCAAATGTCAAGTGGCAACACTATATAACAATGTTTCTTAATTCATAAGGCTAAAGGGCACCATGTTATCTTCAGCCTATAGCCCTATCAAATAGAAGAGAAAGCTGAATTGCTACTCAGCTGATTTGGTTTCAGAACTTGTTGCTTATCTAGAGTGCTGGAATCTGGTTTTCTACTTGATCCAGTCCTCAGTAATTTTAAAAATAAGTTGTCCTGGAGCTATAACTGGTAATCAGAAACAATAGGGCTTTGTAACATACTTTCACTCTTTTACAAACTCTCTATTTTAGAGCTCCTGCTAAGTTCCACAGTGAAATCATGACATTTTTTACTGTTTAAAGAAAACAATAATTCATAAGCCTGTTCTCAAGCGTGACATATTCAGCGCTCAGCAAATCAGCCACCTGAAGTAAAGCATTCCCTGGAGAAGCTTAGGAGAAAAAAAAAAAAAAAAAGAAAAAAGAAAACCTAAGTATTTGTCAGTCCCCAGGCTCTGATGAGCCGGAAGTGCACTTTCATTGCAGTATGATATATATTGCATTGCTGCACATGGTGGAACATCATCCAGGCAAAATTATTCATATTTGTTAATGGGAAGTTGTTGTCCAGAAATGTGAGAAGAGTGGTAGCTGAAGCAATACTACAGCTAATCATATCCTATTCCTCAATAGATCAATAGAACAGATGGTAACTTTGTACATTTTGCATGCTGTGAGTGCCTGAAGCCATAGCAACATCCACCTCATGCTGGAAATCTATTTCTATCTCCCCCTGCTATTTTATATCTCTGAAAACTGTCATCTTGGTGTCCAGAATCCACACCTTAGAAAACCTGGAGACTTACTCACTGCAGAGTATTAACCTCTTTTATACCTCTGTCACAGTCACATACCACTTCACCAGGATCATCAGACATAAAGTAAACTGCATTGGCCTAGGCAGAAAAACACTCCTGTCATGTGTGGACAGTGTAAATTCTTACAGAATTCTTACAAAATATTCTCAGAACATAACTGATCTATGGTTAAGGATCACAATTCACTAATAGTGAACTCAGTGAATCGTGACCACTAGTAATTACAGTGATTTAGTCTCTAGCAATCAACTGACAAATGGTTTTGGTGCCTTAACTTGTTGGTGATCAGACTGAGAGTGTTGAAAGAGGCTGACTTTCCCCATGGAAGAAATGAGCACTCTAAAAATCAGAAAGGTATTCTTAAAGATAAGATCTCACATTCTTTTCATTCCATCTGTCTGACTTTGAATCAAGGATAGATCAGTTATCTTTGAAAATCATCAAGTATTTTCTTTATTGAAATGTTCATAAAGATGATTCATAGTGCTCTTCTGAGGGTCTATAGAGTTCATGAGTATATTTCCATTTATTTGACTGAGCTTTAGAACATTTCTGTGTGCTGGGAGTTTTGCAAAGGGTATAGTGGGAGCTATTCTTTGCTGAGATTTGTTAAAGTTTGAAAGAAATAGCAACTGAAAATTACATATTTTTTAGAAAGCTGACTTGTCACTAGACACTGTTAAATATATTTTTGGCATTGATGGAGGTACTAACATTTAACATTAATTTCTGAACATTTCAAAGGAAGAGCTGAATAGGTTTTCTTTGATATTCATTTTTTTTGTCCAGGTGGTAAACGTCAAATCCATTGGCAAAACCCCAATCTTACCCATGTGAACTCTTTATAGGGTGAAACAGTGCAAAAAAAAAAAAAAAAAAAGTGGATTAATGAAAATATTTTAAATACATACTCATCTTAAATCGCATTTTATCAGAGTCCACTTTCTTTTTTGAACTGAAATGATTTGAACTTCATTGCCTTGACAGTCTGCATTAATCATTGTTTGCTCAAATGCACTCTTTCAGAATATTTTTTTCTAATACATTAGTTCCTATGGAAAAATAATACTTTTTACACAGAAACTAGAAGTAGTTTTAAGTCCATTTCCTTTAGAATATGTTAATTTATCATAATTGAAGCTAACTGTTAAATGAGAGAAAAAGAGAAAAACAATTCCAGATTTATTTTTGCTTTGTTTTTTTCTTCTAATGGGTTAGCTAAGTGTTGTGGATAAAAAAAATAATTGTCTTACATAATTACAATTGCAATTGATGTCTATTAAGTTTGCTTTAATGGACTTCTGAAGTAACAAGTACATAGGTTTCAGGATATTTAAACCTTTATTTGTATTAATTGTCTCAGTTCTGGTAGAATCAGGGAATCATAGAGCCATAGAATGGTTTGATCTGGAAGGGACCTTAAAGATCATCTTGTTCCAACCCCTGCTGCCATGGACAGGGACACCTTCCACTAGATCTGATTGCTCAAAGCCCCGTCCAACCTGGCCTTGAACACCTCCAGGGACGAGGCATCCTCAGCTTCCCTGGGCAACCTAGCTCTGAGAAGTTTCAATCAGATATTGTTATTCTCCACTGCACTGTGGTAAAATTGTCATAGTGCAAAATTGCTCTTTAAAATGTTAGTAAAAAATGGAAGTTGGAAAATTCATTCACTTTTGGGACTTTTTTTGTAGTAATTTCTGTGCTTTTAGGAGGTAATTTAGATAGCTAATTGATTTATGTGGTCTTTTTTATTTATATGTTTACATAATATTATTTATATACATTAAGAAACAAAAAAGGAGTTCTCATGAGAAATTTGCAATCACTGTCTTTGCAATGTATTTTTATGATGCTTTATGTCATGCTTGCCATGTTGTAGTCATAGCATTTTTTATTTCCAACATATTTTTTTTGAATATTTCCCGAATTGTTGTATTTTTACACACCTAGTGTCTTTACCATTAATTATGCAAGAAATTTAGCTAAAGAGATGTGAGGACTGGAAGCAAAAGATGTAAAAGTTAAGAATTTTGTCTACAATATTATTTAGAGCTTATTTTTGTCTAGAAATAAAATAATGGTAGTAGGATGTTATTCAATATCAAATCACTACTACAAGAAGATAGATCTTCACTGATGTGTCATACTGTGATAGCTTTAGGTTATTAGGTAGAGTCTAGTAAATGTCAATTTTAAAGGTAGAATTTTCAGTTAACTCCTGTATGAAATATGTCTATTCCTAATCTTTAATTATGCCTGTAGTTTACAATTGTTTAAAAGCTGCTTTTTATTAAAGGAAATCTATCTGATAATCTTTTTTTTTATAACAAAAAGGTAATATTTCCTTAATCATGCACAGATTTTATAGGTTAAATAAATTTCTGTATCACTTAAAGTAGTATTATTATATGTATAAATGTATGAAGTACAGGAAAAAATCCTTGATCAAATTTTGCAATAATCGATTAGTTTCACAAAACTGTGGTGAAAAGTATAATAAATTGTGATGAACCTGTTTAATTGTACTGTTGCAGTATGTTCATTTACTGATGGGTGATATGTATAGTGGCTCAGATGTTTGTATTTCTGCCAGTAGAACTGGGAATATGTACTGCGGTGTACTTTTAAAAGCATTAGTAATTCTGTATCTTGTTTTGAAATGAGAAAATTGTCTTACTAAATCCTCATGTTACAAATGCACATGGATTTGTACTAGTGTCTCCTTGCAATGTAATGGAAATCCACCAAAATGATCTGTCTGTTTTTCCTCACATATTTATTGAAGGAACAATTACAAATATTTGTTGACATTAGCAAAAAAGTAAAGTATGCATACAACATACCTATGTACTGTTATCACATCTGTTAAATACAGTGCTTCTTACTTCATATTATCACAGGGTTTTTTATTTTTATTTGGTCTGAAGGAGAGTGGCATGGTGAAAAGCCTTAAATGAGCTAACATGCTAAATTCCTCAGAGTCAGTGGTAAAGTGTTCGTGTCAGAGGAAAGGATTTAGGGACACCTAAAAGTCAGTAGCTGGAAGGAAGAAAAGATGTGGTCATAGTTGACTGATACTGTCTTAGAGAACAATAGGTGTTCAGCAAAGTATAGGGGAACCAGGTGAGACTAGGAGTGAATTTCAGAGAGATGGAAGAGAGGGTATACCTAATCATGAGTGTGAATACAAACCAGGAGAGAAATGGCCAGGGCAGATGTTACTGAAGTCTTATGAAGAGGAGGAGAAGGAGAAAGAGAAGGAGGGGAAGGAGAGAGAGAGGGGTGTTTTTAGACAGATGAGGCAGAGCAGAGAGGGGAGAATTGCATGTGATGGAATAATACAGAGTTGTAAATGTTAAGACAGAAAATGCTGGATTTCTATGTGAATTATTGAAAACTTACTCTTTAGAAAATCATACCTACAAAAAAGTCTCCCACAAATAGTTTTTCATCTTACTGTTGAATAACCGATGTAGATATCTAGTTCTAAAGAATCCAGTCACGTGACACGTTGAAGTGGCAAACCATCCACACCACCTGAAAAGTGTTAATAAACATTTGTTTTTAAAAGAAACTTACCACTTTGCTTAATCCTTTGGAGCTGCTCTTACCTAGAAAATCTATTACGGACAGGAATGTGCAAGTCTATTTAACTTAAAAAAAAAACAAAAACAAAAACCAAAACCCCCAAGATTTTCAAGGGATTGGACTCAGTATCTGGGCCCAAATCTTTGAAAGGTTTAATCTACCTAGATTCATAGGCTTCAAGGGATTTAAAGTAATTTCTCATTGAAGTCATTATGCTTTTTGTTGCTTTTAACTTAAAATTCCTATATCTTATAGCACTGCTCTACCCTTAGAGATGAGAAATCAGTTTGTCATTTCTTAGCTAAAAAAAAAAATACAAGAATCTATGATATTCCTGTGTTTTTGACTCTTCCAAAGAGATTTGCAGTGAGATTTAAGAGTTTTGACTAAAATTAGATTAATGTCACGTAAACTGCAATACTTACATTCTTTATACCTTTCTCAAAAACTGACTTTCTTGCAGCAGGGATTAAATAAATAAGGACATATTTCAGTGTTTTACAGTAGGTCTAAAGATTGTGTTTTCTGTATATGAGGTGATTGTTCTTCACTATTGATTTGAATACTAACTCTTTATACTTCCACATCTCTGCAATTCCAATATTGCACTTAATATTGAGTACTGCACTGGTTGCATATGAATACTCAACACGTATTGAATGTGACCTTTTTGTTCATCCCTGGCAATTTAGATTTACATCTTGATATGACATTCTATAAACAGGAAACATAGTTAAATCCTAGTTAGTCAAATATTTTCTCAAGTGTCTGAATTTTTACTTAAGAAAGAGTCAATCTTTAACTGTGAGTTGTAAAAGATGCATAAGCAAGTTCAGAGTTATGATTTTATTTGAAGAAGCATCCCAGAATGAAAAATGTACAAAATATTAAAGTAGGTATATACTGAAATTACACTTAATGGTGATAGTGAAAAATTATGAGCTAGCAGTATCAGCAGCAGGAAACATTAGCCAATTAAACTGAATTATAGATACAGGTTTTCTAATGAGGGGTGCTGTCCAGTAGGAGCTGAACTGTGACCTTTTTTAGACATTGACACCAACAGTAGCATTTTATGTAAATACAATAAGTACACTTATTAACAGCTTTAACCATAAGCACATAGTTTATGATCAGTGTCCACACTAACATAAGCAGGAGCTTGTCACAGGGCAGATAAGCTGTTAATTTCATTCCTGAAGTGATTCAAAAAAATATGCTCAGGGTCAGAGATGGTTTAAAACATATAAAAGTCTACAGTGTTCTGGAAGACAGTTTTTTTATTTAATGGTGGATATCTTATCAAGTAGCAAATAGAAAGTTTGTGCTATCTCTATACTTGAAACTTTTGACTATATGTTCTCCATTACTATGTAGAAGAGTAAGTGAATCCAAACATACACTAACAAAAGGAACATGAGAGTAAGATTTGAAAGTGTGGTTCTAAAAAATGGAGTTGGAAGCTGTTTTGTTTCACTGGAAATATTTAATAGCAGTTAATGGAGCCTCCCAGCATGTTTCAGCACTTTGGAGTCATCTTAGACATTACAATGAATCTAGGTCCAGTATTTAAACATATCATAAATATATAATTAGGAATATAACAACAAAGTATTTCCCCTTAAATTTCTGACTACTGTCATGACCAAATTGGATTTATTTCTTTTACTTTCTTATTTAAACTGCAGAATATAAGGTTAGGCCCTGATTCTGTGTTGAAATAGTGCTGTTACTACAAGGTGCTACGTAAAGCAGTAGAGTGTAGGCAGGTTCTGCAAGGATATCAAGTCTGTTTTCTTACATGGGAAAAGCAGAAAATAATAATTATTTAAACAAATTATAGAATTAATTAAAGCAGTAGTCGTGACTAGATTCTTACAAGATTGGCATGCAATGAGACTAGGGCAGGCCATTTACAAATGCACCTGATACAGCCAGGCCCCCTTTTCTGGTAATGTGAAGAAGAGAGGGGAGAATATGATGCCCCAGTTGTGGCATCCTTCCCATACAGTTCTTGGGCACTGGGGAATCTTCTGCCCCCAGAAGAGAGATTGTGGCAAAACAATGCTGAGCCCTCAGTAATTCTTAAACCATAAACGAACGCTAAGCAAATATCGAAAAACTACTTAACATGAACACAGATTTTTAAATGGAACTATATGTTTAAGTGATTTTGAGATTTATTTAGGTATTTATTAGCAGTTAATTGTTGAGTATCTTTTCTTAGTTAACCAAAAACTTCTAAAGATGGTTTTATAAACCAAATTTTAAACCTCCATGTTTAAAATTCTATACCCTTTTTTATAATACTTAACTAAATCTCTCATGGACCGTAGCCAAGCTCTTTTATATATTGCCATCCCATACAAAGTGAAAGATATCCTTTGGCTAAAAAACACCCCCAAAAAATAGCTCTGTGATTTGCTGTTTTTTAAAATAAATTACCCTTGGAAAATGGATATAGCCCACAAGAATAAAATATTTTCAAATTCTCACTGGTAAGGTTTTGTTAAACTAGAAGGAAATAGTTGCAGAAATTCTCACCCATCTTACCCATCCTTGCAGCACTTATTTACACAAGTATAAATATATTTATACTTATTTCTTGCAAGTATAAAATTAGTGATATATGCCTGATGTAAGTGAACTAAATATTTATGAAACTATTTTAATAAAAATTTAAAGGAATAGACCCAGCAATTCACTAAAAATAGTTATAAACTTAATTTCATTTTTAAAAGTCAAGATAATTGAAAAATCAGATTAAATGAAACCTGCAGGTGATGAAGACTGGTTATGTCAATTTCTTCTTCTAACACTACTTTAAACATCAACTTCTTGGATGTTTGTTTTTCAAAGAAACAAGGATTCTTCTTGGACTGGATTTTCCAGTGGTTTCAGCTTCCAGCAGTCTCAGTAAATGTTCAGATTCATAGGTGCAAATTGTTCTCAGTGGGAGTTCCTAGATGTTTATCTTTTTGAGAATTTTAGATTTTAGAGAAGAGCTGAACACATGGAGACTTGGCTGGCTGAGTTCTTCCTCCATCTTTTTTCCTTTACAAGATTTTTACTCCAGCAACACAAATGTATGCATAAACAAGATTAGCAAGCACCAGTGAGGTATTATTTGAGGAAACTATTTTTGGTCTTCAGGGGGTCTTAACCTAGGTTCATACCTCTGCTTCATTTACAGATTTGGACGTAGCCTTACAGCAGTGTTCCTCTATCCACCTTGCATTTTGATCCAATAGTTCTTCTCACTTGCTGACACATTTGAGTCTTTTCCAGATAGAAAGGCATACACTAACTGTAGTTTGTTACTCATTCTCATTATCCAGAGGGCTCAGTAACAGACTACTCTGTGGCCTATTCAAGTAGTAAGGTAGGAGAGAACCAAGTGTCCTCACTAACTGCCTTTGGGAATGAAAAATGTCAGATAGTACACCATATAAGTCAAATATCCAGTTCAAGATGTGTTACTTCCATGGTTATTGATAAACGTCCTGTCCGACATTGTGGAACTTGCACAAGTGAAGATACTCCTGTAATCCTATGGAGTCACAAGAATATAAGAACATAAGAAAGATCTAAAGCTCTCTGTGATAATTTTGATGAATTTATTTGTACCACTGCTCTGTTCATTGTGTTCTGAAAATAATTTTCTTATGCACTTAACTGTCTCTCTGCGGTCTGCAATGAGCTTGAACAACAGAGATGCATTCTACAGGACTGAACAGGCAGCAAAAAAATGTGCATTGCCATCTGCTCTTTAGAACACTTGTGTATACATTAGTGACCAGCAGAAGAAGTTCATCCCATTTTCTTGTGTAATTAAGTTATAAGATGCAATGATTCTTATGGAAATTCTATTCACGCTTATTTGACAGTATTTCCACTTCCACATATTACCAAAAATCCTGTCTTCTGACCTCTCTTGCATGGATTCTAAACACAGATGACAGTATTTCCACTTACACATTTTACCAAAAATCCTGTCTTCTGATTTTCTCTTGCATGGATTATAAACACAGACTTTTTCTCTGAGAGTATATGCTGTACATCCCTCTAGGCACAGTTAGAACAGAGAAAAAGCTTTAAAAAAGGCAGCTAAAAAGGAGCTTACAACACAAGATCCTTCTGTCAAATAGTTTCCTCTCCTTGCATTAACCAAGTTGTAGCTGATAAACTTACAACCTCTGTTGCTGCTGCAATAACTTAAAAAAATGGTGGCTGTAAGCTGAGTTCTTTTTTTCACATTTGCAAGCATAATTTTGAGTAAACTTTCCGCAAATCAGTAGCATTGCATTGGTGGAAATGAGGAGACCATTATCATGCAATGCTATGGGGAGACCTATATTGCAGCATTGTGGAATGAACTTGGATTTAATTAGTTTACTGTAAGGCATTTATAGTTTAAAGCTTATATTCTAAAACCTTCCTTGTCACCTCCTATTGCCTGAGCCATTCCAGTCCAGCAGCATCTTGTTTTGGGCTCTGTGATACAGGAAGGACATTGATAAACATGATTCAGTTTCCGGGGAGGCCTCAGAGACAGTGGAACTGGAGCCTTGTCCTGTGAGGATAGACTGTGGGACCTGTTCAGCCAGGAGAAGGGATGGCTTTGAGGGCACCCAGCAACAGCCCCAGCACAAATGGGAGGGGATGGGAGGGATGAAGGAGATGCAGGCAGCCAGACAGGGGTGTGTGGTGAGAGGCAGCAGCATAAGCTAAAACATGTGAGTATCAGGGTGGAGATAAGAAGGCAGCTTTTCCCAATGAGGACAACCCAGTGGTGGGGCTGGGACCCAGGGAGGTTGGGATGTCTCGTGCACTGGGTATTTCACATCCCGGCTGGGTGAAGCCCTGAGTAGCCCAGTCTGAGCCCATGGCTGAGCCTCCCTGGGACAAGGGCTGGAACCATGGCCTCCCCAGGTCCCTGCCAGCCTGAATTGTCCTGCAATTTCTATGATACCCTCAAACTTAACTAAACACTCCTTGGGGAAAACAAACAAACAAACAACCAAAACACAGAAGGACCTTCCATAGCATTAGTGTCTTTTCTACCAGTTTAAATTCTCAGTTTTTTATCTGGTGCTTACCTATGTTTTACAAGATTGCACAGTGTACTGGTTGGTGTAGGATGGGCTAGTAGTGAGAATGAAGTATATCTGGTTACATTTTTACAAATGAAATATATTATAGATACTGAACCAGGCAAACTGAAGGTATGGTACAAGGAAGACCATTTCTGTTTGTATACTGTGTGTTGGAAATAGATTATTCAGAATACACAATTTTATTTCCAATTAAACGTATTTGTTTAACTTGAAAAATGATGCATATTCTCACAACAATTTATGTACCTAATCAGAAGTAAACCAGAATCCTTTCCATTTGTTAATATCTATTTCTTAAAATTACTTGATTTCATCATAGCTCAGAGTAATAACTTGTTGCTTTGTGAATCTGTGTGCTGGTAACTATTACTAATCTTTCAACTTCAGCCAAAATTGTAAGGTATGTCCAAGCAAAAAACACCTGCTGCTGCTGGTGCTGTACATGGCAGATGTGTCCATGTCCTAATAATTTAATTGACTGAGTAAAAATGCATCAGGTGTATTAAAGGTGCCATATCAAAAGGATTCAATGAGGTGTATGAAAGTGTTCTGCAGTTGCCTTCCTGTCTTCTATGAAAAACTAATCAGCATTCTGTTGCCAGTGTTTTATCTAGTCAGGACAACTACTGGGATGTTGCTCGATTAGTCATGTGGTTTTGATATTTGATTCAGGGTAGGCAATGGAAACATTTGGTCTTGAATATTTTATTTTCCTGAGATGGCCAGCTTCCAAATGCCTAGGAGAAAGCTGACAAAACATTTGAGTTGAACATTTAGCCTGTTTTGAAACTCAGCTTGCCTATTTAACAGGTATTGGAAAATATCACGAGTGCATTTTTACTCATTTCCATCATGTTTCCTAATCTCTTTTATTGTTGTCTGGTTTTGTAGACCTAGTACTTTCTGCCAGGAATATGTCTTTTTTTCTTCTCTCTAGCTTTTGCTGTTTGCTTATTTCACAGAATCACAGAATCATCTAGGTTGGAAGGGACCTTATGTTTGACATCAAAATTATTTATTTTCTTCCTGCTGATTTTGAACAGGTCTTTACCTGGTTCTTCTGAAAGCTTCACATTCACCACTTTCTCTCCTGGGGAAAATTGGTTGCTTATTTCACTCCTATCTGGTGTTTAGGATGTGAACAGTTCAGTTTACAGATTCCTGTCAAGTAAAGGAATCTCTTTAGACATGTTTCTGTTTTGAGTTAAAATAAACCTTCTCTACACAATAGAGATGAAATGGTAAGACTTATAAAAAGATGAGTTTTGGGTCAGTCCCATCACTTCAATGTATCTTCCTATTAAACCTCTTCCTAACTTTCATGGAGCACTGTTAGGGAGACATTAAACACATTTGGAAGCCCATTCACAATGCCCACAACTCACTTCACTGCTGAATATACCCATTATCTGGCCATTTTGCCCAGGAGTTATTTATTTACTTTTTCTACATAATAGGCAATTCTTCCCTTACAATTTTTCATATTAGAAATTTCTATCACAGCTCCTCATTGCATTCCTGGGCTTATTATGATGATGAACATGCACATTTGTCTATTCCAGTTCTGTGATCACCTACTCTTGCTAATCTTATAATATTTTCTTTTTATTTTTGTATATTTTTTATATATTTCTTTTTTTCCCCTAAAAAAAAATACTGCTTAATAACTGTTCAGACAATTTTTTAACACTACTTCAGTGCAAATAGGTTTTTGATCTACACAGAAATAATCGAAATTCAACTGTATTACTAACCTGACTTTCTTGGTTCATAAAAACAAAGAAACAAACGTGTCTGTAACTAAATTTGGATGCAATCTGAACAAGCTTACAAAAATTAAGTAATGCAAAGAAGGATTTTTTTTTTTTTTTAATTTTGCTTGTTTGTTTTTCTTTGTTTGGTTTAAATATAAAGTTTTCCCAATAGACATGAAGATTTGTAATCTGTTCTGTGGCACGTGACTCTTTCTCGATATAGGAGTGGAACCATATGAATATGTTAATGATAATAAATGAATACAAATTGGGACCTGATTATTAAGTGTGCAGTTCACAAATATGAAATTCATACTTTTTCTTGCTTTGTATTCAGTTTTTCAAGTATTTATTTCCATAGAGAAATGTGAGAAATACTTTTCTTCCAGAGAAGCTTGAACAATTAATTTACTTGCAACCTTTTTCATGTCCCACTTAGTTAAGAGAATCTGGTGTTTGTGATGTAGTGATACTGTATTTTTGGAAAGAAGTTATAACTCACTATTTCTGTCATAATAATTGTCATAATTAAGTAAATTGCAGGTTTGATCATTGTAGGAATGATATAGGGGATATAGGCCAGGTGGAAAATATAGTCACGACCCTAAACCTTAGGGAAGAAAACTCAATTGTTTAAGGAACTAGTGGATGGGACCCCCTGGAAAATTGCCCTCAAGGATAAAGGATGAGAAGAGAGCTGGCAGCTACTTAAAGACACTTTTCTTAGAGCACAAGAAGTCTTGATTCCCATTTGCAAGAAATCAGGCAAGGAAGGCAGGAGATCAACATGGCTAAAGACCTCCTGGTCAAACTGAAATACAAGAGGGAAATGAATAGGCAGTGGAACCACAGGCCTGCATCCTGGGAAGAACATAGGGAAACTGCTTGGGCATGTAGGGATGGGATCAAGAAAGCTAAAGCACAACCAGAGCTAAATTTGGCAAGGGATGTGAAGAATAATAGGAATGGCTTCTACAGGTATCTTAGTCAGAAAATGAAGACAAGACAAAACAAATTGTACTCTCTCTAATAAATGAGATGGGGAACTGATGACAACTGACATGAAAAAGGCTGAGGTACCCAACAATTTATTTGCCTCAGTTTTTCACTGGCAATTGCTTTTCCCAGGTTGAGTCCCTGAATCTCAAGGCAGTGACTGGGGGAATGAAATCGCACTCATCACAGGAGATCAGATTCGAGACCACCTGAGGAACCTGTACATACACAAGTCAGTGGGACCCAATGAGATGCATCTCAGAGTCCTGAGGGACCTGGCTGATGTAATTTCTAAGCTGCTCTCCATCATATTTGAAAAGTCATGCTGTCAGGCAAAGTCCCCAAAGTCCCTTTAAAAGTCCTTTCCAACCCAAACTATTCTAAGATTAATTATTTGATTCTACAATAGTTCTTTAAGATGTTGATCCTGTGCATATGTGTGGACAGAAACTTAAGTACATGCCAGTAAAAAGTATTTTATTCTTTCCTTCTGTTGAAGATTTTTTCATCCTTTTCTGTGCTCTCAGTATAATTAACAAGTGAGAATCTGCCCACGCTACACCAGCAGAGAACAGAATAACACAGCTTTAAAAGAATTTCAACACCTGGCTTTTCTACTAATAAAGGAGACCAAATGATAGAATTTTACAATCTATTTTCAAACCTCAGCCAATTAATTTACATAATTTAAATTAACAAGTCTTAAAAAAGCATATTCTTCCACAACTCTTGGTAGGTGTCAGTCTCATAACATAATATAAAAACAGTCTTGGGTCATTAATTTCAAGAAGTGATAAATCATACTCAGGAACTATGTCAGTAACAACCAGCCCTTACTAAACTTGAAAAAACTAAAACACTTTTTTTTTTTTTTTTTTTTTTCCCACACAAGGGGTGAATTTCTGGACATAAATTCCTTCAAATAATTATGAAATGCTCTGGGTAATGATGAGCCGACTGAGTTCCAGAGGGAATGTGTGGCATTACAATCTCTACATTTTCTTTGGTGGGGAAAAAAACCCAAACCTAAAAAACATGGTGTAAAGAAAAAAAAAGGTGTGTGTTCTCACACATAACCTTCAGTATTCTTAACAAATGAGAGAAGCTGAGCATACAGTTGGGGAACAGAAAGAAAAAAAATAGGGGTTTATAACAGTGAAATACATATACAGAATCTAATTGATAGAGACCACATTTATCAACTACTACACATCCTGCCAGCCAATAGCTTTTTCCTGTCTAAAAAGTTTTACTATATGCTGTGAAGGACAAAGAATATTTTAAGACAAGTGGAAGGATGGATGGGATGAACGTGTTCCTGTCTATGTCTCACCAATTGTTTCAGGTCTGATATGCCTATGTAGAATTCTTTTCATCTCCATGTTAGTTCAGCCAGATTAGAAATCATAATGTCTGCTGTTTCTGCTCTGAAAGAATTGTACTAGTTTCTAGTCTTCCCTTTTTTCATGTAGTTAATAGGACTGGTATGACCCAAACCTTTTATATACCTCTGGAGACTGTTACAGTGCACTTAAACTAAATATCTTACAGTGACTTAATGACACAGTGCCTGATTTTCATTTACAGTGAAATTTTGCACTGCCAGAGCTATGTAAGATATATTCAATGTGAGATACAGCTTCACAGGTCTTTCTTAATTAATTAATGTGAATTGCAGATAAAATTGTATTTTCTGCTTTGCAATTGACAAGGTCCAAAATAGCTATGTTAGAGAAATGTAGCTTTGCATTGGTTCCAATTCAAAAAGAATGTGGTGTTTTGACTTCCCTAAAGATTGTGAGTTAGACTGAAAACTCTTCATTTTAGTCTTAGAAAAATTTACTTACGTAAAGCTCACAGTAAAAATCTCTGTAGCACAGTTTCTAGCCTAAATTTGCTCACATATGGGAACCGATGGCAGTCAGTATTCAGCTGCTGTCTATAAGCAAATTTGAGAACCTCCTAGAAAATTTGTATATGAGTTAAAGAAGTCCATTCCTGAGTTATTTCATTTAAAAAGTAAAGCTTCTTGCATAGAAGAAAAAAAAATGATTCTGACAGTCTATAGGATTGTAACAGTACTAAGACATTGAAAAACCCTTCCATTATAAATGTGACACTGCAGTGCTAGCATAATCCATGGGACATTAATGTGTCTGTGGTCATCGTATCTCTATATGTTATCACAAATGAGGGCCTCCAAAGCAGAGTGGCAAAATAGAAAATGCCAAGCAAACTAAATGTTTTTTCATGAGTAAAAAGATTTTTCGAATGTTTGAAATTATAAAAATTAATTCGAAAACTTTTACAAAAATTCTAACCCTTTTAAAGCCCAAACCAGCACATTCCATATTCCATATCCCTTATTCCATAGCATTTATGTCATGCTCAGTTCCCACACAATCCAATACATCTTCATTAGCCTCCACACCTCTTCCCATCCTTTCACAGGATCATCTAGGTTGGAAAAGACCTTGAAGATCACCTAATCCAACCGTTAACCTAACACTGACAGTTCCCAACTACACCATATCCCTCAGTGCTATGTCAACCCGACTCTTAAACACCTCCAGGGATGGGGAATCCCCACTGCCCTGGGCAGCCCATTCCAATACCTAACAACCCATCTGTAAAGAAATGCTTCCTAATATCTAGTCTAAACCTTCCCTGGCGCAACTTGAGGCCATTACCTCTTGTCCTGTTGCTTTTTACTTGGTTAAACAGACTCATCCCCAGTTCTCTGCAACCTCCTTTCAGGTAGTTGTAGAGGGCGATGAGGTCTCCCCTGAGCCTCCTCTTCTCCAGACTAAACAACCCCAGTTCCCTTAGCCGCTCCTCGTACGACATGTGCTCCAGACCCTTCACCAGCTTCGTTGCCCTTCTCTGGACACGCTCGAGTCATTCAATGTCCTTTTTGTAGTGAGGGGCCCAAAACTGAACACAGTCATCGAGGTGCGGCCTCACCAGTGCCGAGTACAGGGGTAAGATCACTTCCCTGTCCCTGCTGGCCACGCTATTGCTGATGCAAGCCAGGATACCATTGGTCTTCTTGGTCCATATTCTTCTGGCTCATGTTCAGCCGGCTGTCAATCAACACCCCCAGGTCCCTCTCTGACTGGCAGCTCTCCAGCCACTCCTCCCCAAGCCTGTAGCGCTGCTGGGGGTTGTTGTGGCTGAAGTGCAGCACCCGGCATTTGGCCTTATTGAAACTCCTACAGTTGGCCTTAGCCCATTGCTCCAGCCTGTCCAGATCTCTCTGCAGACCCTCCTTACCCTCGAGCGGATCAACACTCCCACCCAACTTGGTGTCATCTGCAAACTTACTGAGGGTGCACTCAGTCCCCTCGTCTAGATCATCAATAAAGATGTTCAACAGGAGTGGCCCCAAAACCGAGCCCTGGGGGACACCACTCGTGACCGGCCACCAACTGGATTTAACTCCGTTCACCACAACTCTTTGGGCCCGGCCATACAGCCAGTTTTTTACCCACCAAAGTGTGTGCCCATCCAAGCCTTGAGCAGCCAATTTTGCCAGGAGAATGCTGTGGCCTTACAAAAGTCAAGGTCTTACAAAAGTCAAGGTAGACAACATCCACAGCCTTTCTCTCATCCAATGAGCAGGTCACCCTGCCGTAGAAGGAGATCAGGTTTGTCAAGCAGGACCTGCCTTTCATAAACCCATGCTGACTGGGCCTGATCATCTGATTGTCCCGCACGTGTTGTGTGATGGTACTCAGGATGAGCTGCTCCATCAGCTTCCCAGGCACCGAAGTCAAGCTGACAGGCCTGTAATTTCCCAGATCATCCGTCCAATCCTTCTTATAGATGGGCGTCACATTGGCCAATTTCCAATCCGTCAGGATCTCCCTGGTCAGCCAGGACTGCTGGTAAATGATGGAAAGAGGCTTGGCCATCACCCCAGCCAGCTCCTTCAGCACCCTCAGGTGTATCCCATCTGGTCCCATAGACTTGTGTGTGTCTGTGTGATGCAGTAGGTCACTGACTATCTCCTCCTGGATTGTGGGGGGGTCGTTCTCCCAGTCTCTGTCTTCTGGCTGAGGAGGCTGGATTCCCTCAGTACAACTAGTCTTTTTATTAAAGACTGAGGCAAAGGCATTAAGCACCTCAGCCTTTTCCTCATTACTTGTTGCCATGTTTCCTCCTTCTGTGTGTAGTAGGGGATGGAGGCTCTCCCTGGTCTTTCTTTTGCTACTGACATACTTATAGAAATATTTCTTGTTATCCTTGACTGCTGAAGCCAGATTCATTTCTAGCTGGGCTTTAGATCTCCCGATTTCCACCCTGCATAGCCTCACAGCCTCTTTGTAATCATTGTGAGTCACTAGCCCCTCCTTCCAAAGGCTGTAAACTCTTCTTTTCTCCCTGAGTTGCAACCAAAACTCCCTGTTCAGCCAGGGTGGTCTTTTCTGCCACCGGCTTCTCTTACAGCACCTGGGGACCGCCTGCTCCTGTGCCATTAATAAAGAGTGCCCAGCCTTCCTGGACCCCTACACCCTTCAGGACCGTCTCCCAAGGGATCCTCTCAAGCAGGTGCCTAAACAAGTCAAAGTCAGAGCTTTGGAAGTCCAGGATGTCAGTTCTGCTGCCCCCTCTCCTGGCCTCTCTAGGAATAGAGAACTCTCTTATTTCATGATCGCTGTGCCCTGGTTGGCCTCCAACCGCCACATCTTCTTCTCCTTTTAAGGCTTGTCCTTTATTGGTTTAGATGGTTCCTGTTATAATAATCTAGTGTAATTACTAAAAACATGGTATTTACCCTTCTTGGAGGTTTAAAAAGATATGTCTTGTTTGCATTTACTGCATAAGTTACCAAATGCAGTGACTTTTCTTTCCTTTATGCACAAGCTCAGAGAACTGACAGTTTGGTTTTGCCCAAAAAATCTGTAGAGGACATTACACAGTCAATAACTAGTATGGGAGAAATTGCATCCTAGACTGCTGCAGCAGGTCTCTTAGAAGCAAAAGTAGTGTCTGCAGCCTGGCACATGGGAAGCACACATTAAACATATGGAATTTAATCTGCCAAAGAAGAGGCAGGTTGCAGAGAAGTCAGTAAACCTTGCCAAGAGCTGTCTTCTGTTGCCTGCCCTTGTCACACATTGGCTTTACCCAGGTCTTCTCTGATCATCGGAATGAGGATGCCATTGAGCTTCCCACCAGGACATGGGGTTCTCCAGGGCTTTGAGTGCTTCTTGCTAGTGAATTTTCTGGCAGGACATGAAGGCTGTAAGAGGATGGAAGGGAAATTAGCATGCTATGGCAGCAGATAGGAGAAAAGTTAATCTTGAGCTTGGTATGAAAATTTAAGGATAAAATGGACTGTATAATCTAATAAATTTGATTTTACTGAATGGGACAGAAAGTAAACACTCCCCACCCCCATCCCTTAGCTTCATATTGTCATTACTAAAATCTGATATTTACAGTGCCGGATGCCAAAAATTCTCACTAACCTAATCTGGCAGACAGAGTTTACCTACAATCTTTTGATATTCCTGCCCTTTTCATACAAATGTGCTATCACCACTATGATGAGCGGCAGTGTAGTTCGGGCTTTTATAATGATTCGTGATTTTTGTGCCATTCTAAACTGTGTTTCTTTAATTTTAACTTCATGTTTTACAGAATGCTTCCATTTTCAAGTGCTTTAGTAAAGATGCAGTATTAAGTACAGTATATTTTTTTAGCAAAATCTGCAAACATTTATTCTGGCCTGCTACATACATTTCTTTTCCTATCCTCACAAATTTGTGGTGACTTTGATGGCAGCTCTTACGACTGCTTTTCCATTTATCATTTATCTGAAAAAATAGCTCCATTAGGAAATGGTGCCTAGATTTTGCATTTGCCTACTATGGAGTACAATGAGCTAGCTAGCTATATAATTGATATAATTACACACATGCTTGGTGAAAAATTAAAAATATTTGTACCTGCTGTTTATCTGATATCATATGTGTTGCAAAACCACAAACATACTATATTTTATATATATATTTTCCTCCTTTGGAAAATTTGCATTGAAATTGACAACAGTAATTTTTATTCATTACTGGGTTTCCCATGAAGATTGTGTGACATGGTGGTAGTTTGATTTAGATTTTTTACATTCTGCTGAAGTTAATGGAAGATGCATATTAATCCTTTGAGTTAAACCTATTAAATCTATTCCATGTGCTTGGGAGTGATGGCCCAACTCTGAGCTATTAATAAAACAAGCCTAGAGATACCCACAGTCTGGCAAAATTCTTTAACAGTTGGAAAAAAAACCCCGATGTATTTCATTAGAGTGGATGGGGAAAAAAGTAAAACATTTAGAAAAGGAAAAGAAAACGCATGTAGGAATGATAAAGTTTATTACATAAAAGGATTGATTGAAGGTCCCATAAAGAGAAGTAAAAGAGAGTGTATTTAATGAAAAATCATCCATCAGAACTAAGTTTTCAGGAAACAGACATTTTTGAATTTTCCAAATAGAACTTTTTTGGAAGTTTCAGTAGTACATCTCTGATAAGATAGATCCAAGTTCCATGTTATTTACTTTAGTCATCTCTTACAACAAAGTTCATTAGCAGTTACATAGCAAACAGTCCTAAGTGACAATGACTGTGATCTCCCGCTTTGTTCTGGCCATTTCTGCTCTCTAATGTAGTCATCTGTGCTGGGTTTGTGTGTTGGGGTTTTTGGTAGTGGGTGAGGGGCTACAGTGGTGTCCCCTCTGAGAAGCTTCTCGAAGCTCCCCCAGTTCCAAGTTGGACCCACCTCTGGCCAAGGCTGAGCCAGTTAAGGATGGTGGCTGTGCCTCTGCAATAATGTATTTAAGAAGAGGAACCTGGGAGGAGGAGAGGGGGGAGTTGTGAGAAGGACACATCTGCAAACATCGAGGTCAGTGGAAGAAAGGAGGAGAAAGGGGGGAGGTGCACTGGAGCAGAGACTCCTCTGTACCCCATGGTGAGATGGCAGGGCCACAGTCCTGGCACCCATGTAGGTCCACAGTGGAGCAGATACTGATTTGCAGTCTGTGAAGGACCCCACATTGGACCAGGCAGCTGCACTTAAAGGAGGCTGGGACTCTGAGGGGAGAAGTCCCTGCTGTTGTAGTTCAGTGCTGGGAGGACTGCAACACATGGGGGTGAACCACGCCAGAGCATCATGGGAATGTGTGTCCCATGGGAAGAAGTCACACTGGAGAAAATTCATGGATGACTGTCTCCCATGAGAGGGGAGTCATGTGGAGCAGGGGGAAGAATACATGGAGTCCCCCTCCCTCCCAGGGAGGAAGAAGTAGTGAACTGACTGCACCCCCTCCATTCCCTGCGCCCTGCACCACTGGGGCAGAGGAGGTAGAGATATTAGGAACAAAACTGAGCCCAGGAAGAAAGGAGGGGTGCGGGGAAGATGTTTTCGAGATGTGGTAATGCTTCTTACTGTTCCACTCTGTCTGTTAAGTGTTGTTTTTGTTAGTGTTTGAATTAATGTTCTTTTTTTCTTCCTCTAACGAGTCTGTCTTTTGCCTGACCATAATGGGTGAGACATTTTTCTCAACTCCTGAGACTTTTGCTTCATCTTTTCCTTCCCAGCACAGCAGTGGGGGAAAGGGGGAGTGAGTGGCTGCATGGTGCTCAGTTGCCCTCTGGGCTCAAACCATGACACTATTCAAAATACAGGGAGCAGATATGCTCATACATGGGCTAGAAGAGAAAAGCTGTCAGGTAAAATCCAAACACATTTGAAGGTTTCCACACTTAGGATTATTGGTAAAATCTGCCTTATATTATTGAATGTCCAGGATTTAGTAGCCTTTGGTGAAGCTATTTGAAAGTGCTACAAGGCAAAAGCAGTGGCTTGCTTTCATTGTGGTGTGGTGCATAGGCACATGGACTAATTCTGACCCTCAGAGGGAACAGCAAGCAGTGAGCAGAAAAGGCTTCTTTCCAGACACTAATTGTCAGGGGGATCTGCCATGTGAGCTATTTGGTATCTGCCATGAGGAGAAAGGGCTGATACTATGGTGCTACAAAAAGCAGTCTTTTTATAGAGACATAAAATAGTCCTTTTACTTTGTCCTGCTTCTGCAGGCTGATCATATAAAGAGCTACTGAGCTTAGTCACCTCTGCATAATGACAGATCTTTCAAGGCAGGAAAGAAATAAATCAATATTTCTGACTTGTCTTTTCAAAAGTGCTGAAGCAAATGGTCTTACAAGTAAAGAGAAACAAGAAATGATGAACCAAGAATGGCTGTGAAATCAGAATCTGATCAGCCTGGAAAATATAAGTACAAAACTAGCCAAAATAAAATAATTCACTCAGTTGCCTCTTCCATATTGAAACTTGATGCACCATGGTCACAGTCGTGGATATATCTGCTATTGATTTCTCAAAGATCCTAGAGGAATTGAGAAAATGGTAAGCAATCAGTGTATCTGCTCTTTTCAGAATGGATCCTTAGCTCTGTTAAGCCTCCTAATACAAGGTGGCCTTAAAAACAGTTTCAATGGCAATTGAAGATTCCCTCTGCCTAAGTGCAAGATTTCTGTATGGCTTGATTGTGTCTTCAGTACAGATCAACATCTCAGGCTTTGGTAAATGTCTGTCTCTGCACTGATGAATCTTACCTATCAAAACTGCACTAAGCACCCAATAGTAAGCAGAAGAATAAAAGTTAAAGTATTCTTAGCCTGGGCACTCAATGAAGCTATATCAATATGGTTAAAAGACAGCCTTGTATCTTCACGGTGTGAATGGATATGAACTGTATCCAGCTCAAGATCTGGACCAACCCCTGAATATGACTATCTGAAATTATAAATTACTTTGCCACTAGCAGTACAATGCAGAGTTTCAAGATTTGGGTGGGTCAAAAGGCCAGTTCTGTCAGTGAAGTTTTCCAGAAAATCTCTTTGTGTCTCAATCTTATTGCTTGCATTTTTCCCAATCTGTACGCATCCTTCTACATTTACTTTTCAGTCGTAACCAGTCACAACACTGAACTAGAGCCTCATTTCAGGCACATTCAGCCTGTGTAAGAGTATATACATTGTAATGAAGCCTTTCCTTTCACATGACACAGGCATAAGAAGCTAAATATATTTTCTTTTTTTCCTCTGTATGATATTTTTATGATGAAAAAAACAAACAAGAGAAGTATGTTTTCTGTGGTGGAGAATGGTAGGAATCAGTTACAGCTAAGACTGATAAAAATTGTTTTTTGCCTCCCTAAATTTCTCCCCAATGGGAATATATTTGTAGCTTATCCTCAGTATTACTGGTGGCATCAATACGGTGAATAATGTCCTGCTTCGTGGCAGCTCATGCTGAAACCACCATTTTAAAGGGAAAGAAATAAAGGGAAAATACTGACATACATCTGTCCCTCTAATTAAAATGATAAAATGATTGTAGGTGATCGCCCCTTTACCTCTGTGTATATCATATATGTGACTATTTAATAAGGTGCCTTCTCTTTTTTTCCATAAAATATGATACCTCCAGTAGCTCAGTTATACTTCTTGTTATGCCTGAATTTTTAATGGCTACCTCCCCATATTTAGGTTTTTGTTTTATTGACCTTGAACCACTACCTTGGTTAACCTCTAAGTAGTCCAAACTGAGATGAAATGCAGGGCAACATTTTCCTGGTGCTTTTTCTTCCCTCAGATTGTATTTTGTAATGAGTAGAACAGGGGAAAGGAGAAACCATAGAAAAGTGACAGCAGGAGATCAGAAGAAAAATTGGAGTAGATTAAAAGTTTGAAGGGTGATAACAGCAAACAAGCCATTAGTATGAAAGGAACTGCATAGAACAGAGGAAGGTAAAAGGGACAGAAACTAAAGTTAGGACAAACACCACACATAAATTATTCTGCTCTTTACACATATGTCTTTACAAATCTTCTTTTGCTGCTATTGTTTCCATCTATGGAAGACTTTCTTAGAATCACTGTAAAGACAATAGTTACTGTCATGCTTTGATGTATAAATGGAATTTCATCATTTGAAGTTCATTAGAAACAGGACAGATCAGACCTTCTGTTCATGCAGATTATCATGACTCCACTGACTATGCTCACACCTACCTTTGAAAATCTGATGTGCTATTTTTACGATGGCATGTTTGGAAATTTGATGAGGAATTGTTTCTATTTCTCTTTTTATGTGGGTCATGTAGTGTCTCAGATGTGACTATATGTAGTTATCTCCTAGATAACTATCTTTAAATTTAAAAATAAACTTCAGACATCTTCAGATATACCAATGAAATAACTGAATTAATTTGTCCCAAGACTGATTATTTGTACAAGCAAAAATACTGTGTTTGCTGAGGCAGGGAAGATCACATAAATGTTCTCCAAATACTCATTCTTGCAAATGTAAGATAGGCAAGGAAGTCTTTTGTATATGAAAGTGCCTAACTGGTCAGTCATTACAGTAAGCAACCCACAATCATTCATACATTTTTACCCAAATCAAAAGAGTCAATTTTCCATTTATTTTCACCATGATTTTTCATGGCTAATTTGTCACCCTAATTGAGTCACAGCACTCTTGTATAATTTGGCTTAAACACTTTTGTCTCTTGGTAGCCTCTTGAGAACTAATCACATTGTACTTCTGGCACAAAAACCTTGAAATATCTGAAGGACAGATAGGGGGAAGTTTGCTAAATGTTTCAGATCTTTTGGAAGCTTGGATTTGGATTTGATTTTCAGAAATGTGCAAAGGCTCAGAGAAAAGCCTGTTGCTTTTTCTAAACCTCTGACTTTCTGTAGAAAGAATGATCAAATTGTATGAGCATAACCTCAGCATACCTCATGTTTTTTTGGTAGTTCTAAAGGCAAGCACTGATTCATGGTAAAGTGTCTTGCCAGAAATAGATAACAAACAAATTCACTCCATAGTTCCTCATCCAGAGAGTTCTTCACTGTTCCACGCAGAATAGAAATGGTTGTCTTGTTAATAGGTCTCTTTCTTTCTGAGGAGCAAGAACAGCCAACCACTATTTCTTACTGTTTGTTCAGAAAATGTGAACAATTAATTTCTGTCTTTTCCTTAATCAGATAGTCCAGTATTATTATATTTCTGCTACATCTGAAAAATATAAAGAAATAGTTTTGTAAGTATGTGGTGTAAATACAAGAAACTAATTTAAATATTGTGGAACGCACCAGACCACCATGGTTAACTTTCAAGGCTTAATTAGTTTCACTTCTATGGAGTTAAGATTTTGTATTTTTATGTATTCTTGGTTTTGGGAAGCTGCAATGTAAGGTAAGTAATAGTCACAAATCCAGCTTTTAATTAATGCTTTTGGGAATAATCAAGATGACTATGTAAACACTTGACTATTCCATCTCTTATTTCATAGAGAGCCAGACACTAAAAAAGGGATTTATTTTTCCTTTAAATGCAATCTTGTGTAGGGATAGCTTGTGCTCATTGTCTGTGCTTCCATAAACCAATGTAGATTACATCCTGAGACTGCATTTCACTCTGCTTTGGGCTATTTAAGACTTATAAATGTGAAAGAAAAGGTGTGATATACATCATATAAATTACATTAGTAAACAAAACAAAGGCTATGCTGGAAATATCAGGTGAACAGAATTCTTCCTGAATCATCTTTGCTTCCTCATACTAGATAACTTTATTTACAGTATTTTATTCCCTGTTAATTTTATTTGTATCCTTGTTCCCTGACTCAAAGAAATTCAAGAAAATGTGTTTTAAAACAACACAGATTTTAAATTAAACTACATTTTTTAGCAGCATACTTAAAAGTGGCTTGAGTTGAATTTTGTCAAAGTGTTGGATCACTCAGCTTTCTTAACTTTGCCATTTTGCTCATAGTATGTTCTCATTGCTGAAATTAGTTCAGCTGAGAGATATGCTTGAGTAAGAAAAATATGATACTTATCATGTTTTCCAAAATATTACTGTTTACTACACTGCACCAATATCTTCCTTTAAATACAAGGTATAACATAAAGCAAAATTCCTTTCTGCAGGAGCTTGGAAGGTAACTGGCAGAGCTAGCTTCATACTTTTATGATGAATATCTAAAAAGCATTTCATGTAGAGAGAAAATCATTATGGTTCTACCTAAAAAATAATCAGAAAAAGAAGATATGATTTAAAATGCCTAAAACCACATTGACTCAAACACATGTTTACCTGTGAGATCAGAGCAATTTAAAGTCTCGCATGTAATAACGTCTGGTTTATTGTCTATGGAACATTTTAATAAAACATGAAATGAAATTAAATAGAATCATCTCCCATAATAGCTTCCTATCATATGGTAACATACCTGCCTGTTTACTACTGTGTAATCAGTAACTGAACCTTGTACTGCACTTTTATGGTACTTCCCTTCTGAGTCTATTGCCCACTTAGGAGTGTAAAATCATGTTATGTTTTTTATTGCTCTCAGCCATCCTAGCTCACTTTTCTCTGGTGGACTGTTTTGCACAGTATCACAGCAATATCACATTAAGCCTCTGTAGAACAAACTTATTCTCTTTTTTGGCATGTCTTCATCATCTGATGTAAGCCACTTTGTACAAGTTCTTACTCCTCTTTATAGTGTTTTTCTATATACTGCACAAATCCTTTGGCTACCCAAACCATTTGAAAGAAGGCATTAAACTTGCCATGAAGCAAGACAAATTCTGTACTTCAGGGGTAGTAGTCTGGTATCAGTCTTTCTGAGGCAAGTCCACAGCCTTGGGGCTGCCTTTGCTTAAGACTTCTAGATTCCTGACTGCATAGAAGAAAGAGAAAACAACTTCCAACTAAGTTATCAGTGTACAAAACTACTAAGTTTCCACAACAACAGGCTGGCTTTCAGTTGCCATATAGATGGTCCCAAATTTAACACAGTGAACTATTAATGACATTTAATTTTAAAGCAGTCCCATTTTTCATTAAATTTTATCAGCTTGAAAGAATATGTGAGGATTTAGTGAAGTCTTACAATATTGTGATTAAAAGGTGCATTTTTAAGTTTGTGAAAACTATAGAATAGCTTAATTTCTGTTCAATGTTGTTTGTGTACTGTTCACGTATTATTTCATGTTTCTGTGGCTCAGTTCCACAGATGTAAAATATTCCGTTCTATGATGATTATAAATTCTTCAAGCACTCCTTTGCCTTAGTAGATTTTTGTAACCAAAGGACAAGGGGATTTAAAAAAGAGGATTTCAGCTGAGAAACTCATAATGGCTGAAGCTTCAGCAATGCTTTGAGTCACTATAACTACAGCCTCATATTTTCTTTTCCTGTGAGTTTGTGGTTTTTCCTCCTAACTTGGACTTTTTCATAGTTGTATTCTTGCACAACTTTCTTCTATTTGTCAGAAGACAAATAACTGAATAAGCATAACACAAGCAAGTACAATTCCTTGTTTTCAGAGAAACTGTAGGAGATTGCACACATAGACTATATTTAAAAGCTGAACAAAACCCAGCCCTCTGATGTTGTGTAATCTAACTTCTGTGACAGTAGAATTTAAGGTATTCTAAAACTTGAGGTCTTAACTCATGTTTCAATCTATTACTATAAGCCTAGAACAGGGAACAAGGTTTTGATCAGCCTGTTTTCCCATGAGAAGAGTAATCCTCATCAATACCAGCAGAGGCAATGTCATTGTAAAATTAAAAATAAAAAGTAAAAATGGACTTTTTGAGGATTATTTCCATTCTTTCATAAATAATGCCTATTATTTTCAAAGTCTGTTGCAAATATTTGTGTTTAATATCAGCAAATATGTGTGTTTAATATCAGCAAAACAAGAAAAATATGTTAGTTAATATTAAAAGAAAGAATATTACGTCCTGCACAAATTTCAACAAAGAGGTCAGGTAAATATGATCTTTGTTAGCAAACTGATTCTGTAATTTTTTTTCATCTATTGATAGCAGAATGTAAGAATGTGAAAAATCATATGTATATGAGATCAGACCATCCAAAGGGATAAATTTTAAATTAAGCAAAAATAAAGTTTCTCCACATAAACTTGGAATCTGTACCTACTCCCACTGCAATGAATGATAAAACCCATTTATTGCCATATTAACGTGGTTTGTCCCTTTACCTCCATCTCTCAGTTGTAGATGTAGCAGTCAGAAACTTCCTAGGGCACTAACAGAAATAGTAGGAAGAGTTCTGTTGACAGAAAGATGTTATTTAACTGATAACTCTCCTTGACACAGAACAGATTCTATGGAGTAAAAAGCAACTTTCCATTTTCAACACTGTAAACTGAAACTCAAACACCCACAACGCAGGTAAAAGGGAAAGGAAAAGAAGATTCTTCTGTCTGTTAATCATGCACTGTATAGGCCAGGTTAAAAAAAACAGTTTAGGAAAGAATGGCAGATCACTGCCCTTGTTGAAAGTAAAAGTGGTTCTGATGAAATAATCTGTAATTTGGACACAGTTGATGGTTTTTCTGCAGGTTCTCAGCTCATCTTTCAGTATGCAAATATGGAATAGGAGAAAATTAAGGTGTCAGAAACTTTTTCCATTTTTCATTTTTCTTTTTTCCATTTAGGTTCATATAAAAACATATCTATGCTTTCATCTGTGCAGGCTTTTAGCAATATGAGCCAGTTGTCCAGGTGTTAGAACCAAATATCCAGAGACAGCTGTGCCAACAAAAATTGCTTTCATTCTAGAGAAAAGCAAGGTTGAAAAGCATTGAAGGAGACTTGTTTAAAGATTTTTTTTTCAATCTGCCTTTCTGAGCTGATCTGAGTTTTCTTTATTTAAAGTTATCCTGGATCAGGCCATATGGGCATGTATATACACACCTGTACCCTTACATGTACATGTACATGTACATGTATATGTATATGTATATGTATACTTACATGTGTTCAGCTGAATTGTCATGATGTCTCTTAACTGTGCTGACTCTGAAGAATGGAATAAGCATTGGCCAATTGAAGTTCCTGTCACAACCAGCTTATATAAGAAATGATCAAATGATCATAAAACCCCATGTAGCACATGTCAAAATTATGTGAAAGAAAGTGCTGAGTCTACTTAATTCCTGTAAATGAAGATAAGACGTTCATTACTGTTGTTTAGACTTATTTTTGGTGAGACTTTACAGGTTTTGTATAATTTAGATTGAAGTCTATTTGGCTCTAAGTTTATACTGCATTGTTCTTTAGTCAATTTTTCAATCATTTTAAATGGTCTGCTGAAGTCACATCAATGACAGTATCTTGACCAGAAGTATCAACTGTTGGTTTCTTGAATCAAAACCACAAAACATGTATTGGCTTATGAATATTGAAACATTCAGTGAAATCAATATAAGTTCATGTATTGTTTGATAAAAAGGAAGCCAGAATCAAAGCAAATACAAAACAGTTTAACATTCAAGTGTGTGTTACAGCTACTATTAGCATAATCTATTAATCACTTCAGCACTTCAAAATTCAGACCATCTTGGTATGCTGAGCAGGCTATATTTTTCCAATAGAAAGTTGTGTTCAGTTCATTTATTCTGCAGCTGTATTCTAGCATTATTTCCTCTTATGTTCTTCAGCAAGATTAGCACTCCTATTATAGAATGCACTGATATTATTTTAAAATATTTTTTTCAAAAATTTTATTTTGTAATACTAACAACATATGCTTCATGCTTCTTAGTGGCATAAACAGCTATTTAAAATGATGCATAGTGCAGGACAAGCTTTCCTTTAAACAAAGGATAACTTGCACTGAATCTGCTGGCCTTCTGTTATGCAGCAAACACTTGCACATCAGAATTTGTATTACCCAAGATAGTCAGACTGTTGTTCACAAGGTGGAAATGTCACCTTTTTTTTTGTATGATATGTAAATACAAATTTCATGGGAACAAGATAATAAACCTCCACCCTCTCTATCTTTAGCTTTTAAGATAACTGTGTGCAGACCATAATGGAAGTTTTCATAGCTGCATCTGATGATTGCTCTAAAAATAAAACTAGAAGTGTAGGGGAAAAAAAGAGCTCCAATCAGTCTTTTTATTTTCTAGTCATTATTTTTTCTGCCATCTGCAGTGAGTCTGGGAATGATAATGGCACACAGATACTTTACATTTTGAGGTTTTTGTTTTGTTTTCTAATAGCTCCTGTTTCAAGAAAAGCTTTCTTAGCAGATCATTTAATTGATAATGTCAGGGGTTTTGTGCATTTGCATTGTCCGTAACACCTGTAAACACTCCGGACATAGCTGGCAGGTGTTAACTAACACCTGTTGTTAACTAGTTCTTTCAGGATGTAAAGCATTGCTTTCTGTGTCCTGTAATAGTACCAGGTTAACTGCAAAGTGTAGAAATTCCTTGTTTGGGTCTTCCAACAGAAATTAGTTCAGTAATTTCCAAAACAGAAGGAGGAAGGAAAACTTCCATTTCATTATATTCAGAACAACTCTGACTAGTTCACTGTAAAGCTTTTTCAGCTCCTGCTTTGCAAACTGAGTTTTGAAATTAGAAAGGTATCTGTCTGATGTGCACTAACAATTTGGGGAAACTATCATCACTGCCAAAAGACAGCAATCTTCTGTTGTACTTTAGGCTTTCAAAAAACGTCATTAAAAAAAAAAAAAAAACCAAACTGAAAAAAAGGGGGGGTACTTTGTTCCCCAAAGTCTTGAATCTTTTGCAAGTACTTACAGAGGTGAATCCCATTTGAAAATAATCGATACTATTATGTCAAAGGAAAAATGCATTGACTAGCACTTTACTTCATTGGTCTCTACAGCTTCCTGAGGAGGGAAAGCAGAGAAGGAGGTGCTGATCTCTTCTCCCTGGTGTCCAGTGATACAACACATGGGAATGGTTAAGACTGCGACAGGGAAAGTTTAGGCTGGACATTAGGAAACATTTCTTTACTGAGAGGGTGGTCAAACACTGGAATAGGCTTCTTAGAGAATTGATCAGTGCCCCAAGCCTGTCAGTGTTTAAAAGACATTTGAACAATGTCCTTAATAACATGCTTTAATTTTTGGTCATCCCTGAAGTGGTCCGACAATTGGACTAGGTGATCATTGTAGGTCTCTTTCAACCAAGATTTCTATTCTATTCTATTCTATTCTATTCTATTCTATTCTATTCTATTCTATTCTATTCTATTCTATTCTATTCTATTCTATTCTATTCTATTCTATTCTATTCTATTCTATTCTATTCTATTCTATTCTATTCTTTGGAGAAAAAATACAAAACCACGGTGAATGAGACCTATAGATCTGAATAATGTGATTTTGAATCTTCTAAAGTTTCAGAACAAATAACAAATTAGTAAGTAAAATGAATAGTAAAACAACAACAACAAAAGAATTAGAACTAAATAATATTTTGTGAACAGGATGAGCCAAGTAACACTGACTTTAGGTTGGGCTGTCACTTGAACATGGTAGGCTTCAGGAAGAAATTTCAGCAAGAGCATGGAAATAAAAATCAATGAACCAGACTAAAGCAAGTCCATGAATGATTTTTTAAAAAAGTAGGATCTTTTAAAAATTAGTCATGAAGTAAATACGAAGCAAGCCAAAGCTGTTGAACGCTAAAAACAATAACAAAAGGCTTTTTCTACTGTAATTAAATACAGGAATTTTGGTATAGGCATTCAGGATTAATTCTGAAATCTGTCACAGTGTCATGAAAGAAAATTTTTAAATGTAACATCTTGCTTGGGCCTGTTGCAACTATGTAAAGTGTAAAATCTACAATGAAAAATCCTTTTCTAGATCATGTCCCCAGATCACCTTACACACTGAAATGGTTACTGTCTAGAGGTGCATGGCACACATTATGGGATGAAGGGAATAACCCTTCAGGATTGGAGAGGTTTATTATTGCATGTGTAGGGAAAAGCCCAGAGGTGGAGAAAGGGAAGCATGAGGGGATGAAAAAGCATGTGAAAGTAGAGAGGAAAGGGGATAAAAGGGTTTGGTAGTGTGTGAACAGGGGCTTGTCAGTGTGCTTGTGAAGCCCTGCCCTACAACTGATTGACATGATCTGTCCTGCCTTCTCACTGATGTCCTTTCCTGACTATTTCCTGAGTGAGGAGCTATCCTGGATTTCAGCCAGACTAGAGTTAACTTCCTTGAGCTGTGAGGGAGCACAACTAAAGCGCCAGGCCCCGATTGGCCATTGGAGTATTTCATATCACGTGATGTCATGCTCAGTATATAAAGGAAGTGGGTTCTGTCTCACTTCCAATCTGCACAGCAGGGACCTTGTTCTGATTGCTGCTGGGTGAGGGTGGCATATTGGTTGGCGAGCAAGTGCATTGTGCGTTACCCGTTTGGACTTCCTATTGTTATTATTGTTTTGTTACCATCACTAAACTGTTTTTTTCATTTCAATCTATGGATTTTTCCTTTTTGTACCTCCCCTATTTTACTGGGAGAGGAAAAAGTGAGCAACCGGCTGCATGGTAACTGGCTGCTGGCCAAGTTCATACCACAATAGGAGCTCTGTCTTGTGTGTGTATGTGGAGACTCCGTGCCAGACACGGGTGTGGAACCACAGGTCATGGGGGTGTGCACCATGGTGCCAGCAACTGTAGAGACTGGGGTGTCTGCATGTTGTCTGGATGCATATGTCAGTGTGTGCAGTCACTAGAAGGCATCAAGCCAGACTTGTGGCAAGTAGGATAAGGGTTTTGGGAGCCACATATTGGTGTGGCCCTAACTCTGGTCTGGATGCTATCAAGATTAGAGTGTCTGAGAGTCAGCTGGTGGAAAGGATGTAGGTTCAAGCCAGCTACTGCAGAGACCTGTGTGCTTGTATTTGTGGGTGTGTAGGGGTGTATGTGTGAGCATGTTCACGCACAAGGCAACAAGGACAACAGGAGATCCAGGGGCAAGCCACTATATTGACTTATGTCTAAAGCCATATACTGGATGGATCCATATTTTATGTGTGTATGCATGTATATACAAATATAAATAAGCACATGTATATATAGATGCATATATGTATATTTATGTGCGTGTGTATAAATACATACTCAGAATCAGAATTACAGAATAGTTTAGTTTGGAAAGGACCTCTGGAGCTTGTCTCATCCAACCCACTTGCTCAAACAGGGTAACCTAAGGCAGGTTGTCCATGACCGTATTCACATGGATTTTGAAGATCTCCAAGGATGGAGACTCCATAACATCTCTGGGCAACGTGTGCTAGTGCTCCATCATCCTCACAGTGAAAAATGTTTTCTGATGTACAGAGAGAACTTCCTGTTTTTTAGTCTGTGCTCATTGCCTTTGGTCCTGTCATTAGGCACCACTAAAAAAAGCCTGGCTTTGTCTTCCTTGCACTGTCCCTTCAGATATTTGTACATATTAATGACATCTCCCATAAGCCTTCTATTCTCAAGGCTGAACATCGTAGCTCTCTCAGCCTTTTCTTGTGCATGGGATACTCCAATCCCTTAATCATTTCAGTGGCCCCTTGCTGGTCTCTTTCCAGTAACCCCTCATCTTTTTTGTGCTGTGAACTGTATGCAGTACTCCAGGTGTAGCCTCACCAGTGCTGAATAAAGGGGAAGGAAAGATCTCTCTCTGCCTGCTGGCAATACTTTGTCTAATGCAGCCCAGGGTACCATTAACCTTCTCTATGTCAAGGGCACATTGCTGACTCATTTTCCATTCAGCAGTAGGCCCACATTTCCCCTAATCTTCCTTTTGCTGCTTATGTACTTATAGATGCCCTTCTTCTTGCCTTTCACATCCCTTGCCAAGTTCAATTCCAGGTGGGCTTTGGATTTCTGAACTGTGTCTGCATGCTCGAACAGTGTCATTACACACTTCCCAGGTTATCAGTCCCTTCTTCTATTTTCTGTATAATTCCTTTTTGTGTCTGATTTTTGCCAGGAGCATCTTTTTCATCCATGCATTTTCCCTGACTTCCTGCTCATTGGGATGGGCCACTCTTGAGCTTGCAGCAGCTTTCCTGGACCTCTACTCCCAGCAGGCCTTATCCTGTGGGACACTTTCAGGCAACTCCTAAGAGGCCAAAGCCTACACTCCTGAAGTTCAGGGTTGTGAGCTTGCATTTTGCTTGCTCCTACCTCTCAGGATCCTTAATTGCACTGTGTCACGGTTACTGCAACCAAGTCTGCCTTTGACCTTCAGAATCTTTACAAGTCCTTCCTTGTTTGTGCATATGATGTCCAGCAGAGCACTGTTCCTTGTGCGTTCTTCTACCACTTGTGTCAGAAAGATGTCACTGATGCTCTCTGGGAACCCCATGGCCTCCTTATGTCCAGCTGTGCTGTCCCTCTAGCAGGTATTGCAGTGGTTCAAGTCCCCTATAAGGACCAGGGCCTGTGAATGTGAGGCTGCTTCCAGCTGTCTGAAGAAGGCTTCATCTACTCTTCTTCCTACCAGGCAGCCTATAGCAGACACCAAGTATAATGTCACCTATACTGATCTGCTCTTTAATCCTTGTTCATAAGCTCTCATTGGCTTATCATCCATCCCCAGGCAGAGCTTCATGCACTTCAGTTGCATTCTCATAAAAGATAACTCCCCCTCCTTGTCTCCCTGACATGTCCTTCCTGAAGACCCTGTATCTCTTCACTGCAGCACTCCAGTCATGTGAGCCATCCCACCATAACTCTGTGATCCCAGCAACATCCCAGCAAATTGCAGCAAGTAGCCCTAAAATGCCACACAAATTTCTGATTTCTTTCGTTTATTCCTCATGTTACACAAATTAGTATACAGGCATTTCAGAGAGCAGCATGCTGATTTCACAGAAAGGATCTGGGTGTTTTTCCTATAAAAGTGCCTTGTAAGATTGTCCTTGCTTACATGCAAATGCTTGAGATGGCTCTGCTTAAGACCTGTTTTGTAGATTTTATTATACCTTTCTGCCATGGCAGTCTAGGCCCTTTACTCATCAGCTCTGTCCATCATTGCTTCATAAGGCTAATGGTAACTGCCGCCCTCCCATGCCACCTATATACACTATATCCATATATATACATACATACATATATATATATGGATATGTATTTATACACATACATATAGACACATACACTATACATATACGTATATGTATACACATACATATGCATATATCTATTTTCCATTAATGAGTTCTGATCAGCCAAAGAGAGAATCAGGTTGTTAGTCCTGTTCATGTTTGTGAGTCTGTTTTCCTTCTGTGTTGATTACAGTGACTGGTCATATATATAAAATACATATATAGATCTATGTAGGTATATACATACACATTTAAAGTGTAATGTGTGAGTGCTCCTGTTAGGGTTACCTGCTCAGTTTTGTTACTGGCTCAACTTGCAAACATGAAGTTGCAGTAGACTTGCAGCTATTAGGCTACCAGATTTGACAACACCTAACAAACAAACAAATAAACAGAATTTAAGAAAAATTGGAGATTTCAGACTTTTGTTATCATCTGACAATGAATGTCAGTCTGTTTCAGCACAATGGGACTTGTGGTCTTGAAAATCCTAATTCCTCCTTTTCCTTTGTTCACAGATTAAGACATTGCCTGGTCAGCAATATTCAGAATTTCTCAGCTCTGGCTCATGATTGTGCTTCCAAACTTACTCAAAACAGCTAAATTTGTAAAGACTTTTTGTCTAGGCAAGAATAAGCAAGTATTTTCATTGCTTAAACCTGACTAACCAAGAATTTAGAAAAACTAGCCCTTCAAAATTTGTCTGTGGTTGTATGAATATCTTCTTCAGCCTCTTGGTTGACTCTGCTAAAAGGCAGTATTCTCCCACTGAATTGGGTAATGGGATTGGGATTAGAATTTGGTAACTGAACTGTTGACAACCACTAAAATAAAAACCTACCAGGTTACATAAAATGCATCCACATGTGGTCACTATTATCTGGAATTCACTGAAATGTACTTTAAAGGATCTGAACTCTGAGTTATTCAGGTCTCAGTGGATAGGATATTAACATTTTGAATGATTTACCAACATAATGGTTTGTGTACCTGAGACAAGGAACTGAAACATGAGTTTTATTGAATTTCAATTTGAGAATGTGAGCTTTTCCCTCTTTGGTCTGTATAACTCTGTGTGAACTTAATACTGAAATCTGCTTCCTGACTATGACTTAGCTTCCTTGATTAGTTATTCCCTAGTGTGTTATTGCAAAGTCACTCAGGCTTTTGTCATTGATTTATTGGTATATGAGGGGTTTAAAGAATGGAAAACAAAAACTTTTGCTTAAAGAAACAAAACCATAGAAAAGTCCATGGTAAGCAGGAGAAAGAAAACAGCTCAGAAGCCATTGTACAAAGTTCACCAACTGAGGTAGCACTAAGATTATAGTCTGAATATTCTAGCTTTTAATATCAAATATGAAATAATTATATCCTCCTTGAAAAGGGTTACCAACATTACATGCTGACTAACAAAATCTAGAGTACGTAGTTTCTCTGTAGAGAAACTTCATTGTTTGCTTATTTTATGGGATTATCACTCTCATGTTGAATTGTTGTTGCCCAGTATTCAAAAAATACATAGTGACTCTGGAGAGAAGAAAGCTATAGAAAATAGTTTTTTCTAAATTGTTCTTACAGATGTAAACCCACTAATTTTCAAATTGATGTAAAAATCCTTTCCCTCCCTTTTCAGCATTTTGGGATTTCTGCACTATCATTTGTCTAATATTAGGACATCATATTATCCTATTAGCAGTGAGCAGGGGGATTTGTCATTTCTTCATCACATGACAAATCTAGGCAATTGACCGCAGATGGTAGACTCGGGGTATTCTGATCAGATATTTGGGCCTTCTGTGAAACTTCTTCCACTGTATTTACTTGCAACTGCTGAAAGGTAAAATGTTAACAGCCTGGGGGAAAAAAATTATTCATCACTGGGACAGAGGGGCCTATAGAGGTTTTTTCTGCATTCATCAGAAGTGAAGAGAATATCATCACATCTATCTGCTGCCCAAAGGAAGTATATACTCAATGAGGAAAACTTTGATTAGTAATATAATGTATATTTCTATAGTTTATTCTTTCTTAAAGTCTTAAATGACTTAACATGTTTTCCAAATTAGATCATTTGTTCATTAAATCACTTTTTCCATTTTCAGTGAAATCAAAACTCTCTGAGACATGGACAACTATATCAAGATTATACAACAATTTTAAGAAGGAAGTGAGGAATGCCATACTTATTTCTCTTGGTAAGTGAGATTTCATTTGCTGTTCCCCCAAGCATTGCAACAGGGAATGTTAGAGACAGTAATAATATCTCAGTATGACCCTCAGAGTAGACTTTATGTTTTCTGGGTGTATTAAGCATTTAACTGAAGCCCTTTTCTATATTAAAACCAGCTACAGACAGAAAAGTAAGGCTCAGACATCCCAGGACTATGTGGTCTGGAAGACAGCATGGAGCTAGCCAAGTTTTTGTGTTTCAAATTCAAAGTGTACACACTGGAATAGAATCATATATTTTGTGAGGATGTTTTAGAGCATCTCTGTGTATTCTGGGGAGAAGCAGAAGTAAAAGGGCTATTTTTTATTCTAGAAGGCTTAGTATGAAGATTCTCTTTGGGAGGTTGCTTGTATATGGTATTGTTCCTGCACGTATCATGCCTTTTGTAAAAAAAAAGGAAAGAGGGAAAGAAGAAAGGAAGGAAGGGAGGGAGAAAGACAGAGGAAGGGAAACAAGGAGAAAGGAGGAAGAGAGAGGAAAGGATAGGACAGAAGGAAATCCATTATTTAATTGTGTCACTAGTTTTCTGTCTCTTAGAGGTTTCAGACTGAGGCTATCTATCAGTTTTTCTGTTTAATGGGAGATCAAAACCAACCAAATCCCCTCAATTAAAATTTTGTGTCTTTTTTGAGAAAGAGAGGTTTGGAAGGGAAGTCTGGAACAAGAGGGGCCAAGAATCTACAACTGTAGAGAAAACAAATTCTTCATCTTCTGCTGTATTTCTCACCTTGACTATGCATTCTAGTCCTTCAGATTTCCTAGGGGTTGTACTGGACCTGGGAGTGTTGTAAATGGTAGTACAACATAAAAGTTAATCCTGTCAGTGTGAACTCCAGTTTGAACAGGAAAGCCTTCATTATCAGAAGTTTATGGAACACAAGTGTCAATTGTGTTCTGCTTTTGGTCTCTGTGACTGCAGTAAGACATAGCAGGAGGTGATCCAGTTCACTTTTCATGTTTCCGCTCTGCAGAGGGAGGTTCCCAGGAGAGGACAACTAGAGCTAGCGTGACCCAAACCTCAGCACATGGTGGAACAGGAACGTGGCTGTGGTGTACCTCTGCAGCTGGGAATGGGGGAGAACTCCCTGGTGTACATCTAGCCTACAGTCTTGGCTGTGTAAGTTATATTCATCTGCAGAGAAATAGATTTGGAAGATTAGACAAACTTATTGTTTTTTTCTTTTCCATTTCCATCACATTACTGTTTTCTTCCTCTGTGCATCTCCTCATCCTGTCTATTATGGGGGGAAAGGTTTGATCCCATTGTAGTCATTCCCATGCAAACCTAACTCTACAAAAATGGCTTTACATTTGTACTTACTGTTATTCCACTCACAGTTTATGAGAAAAAGAAATGGGTTTATTATAATTGATAATATGCAAAGTAATTTAGCTATATTGTTCATAATTGCTCGTCAATTTGCCATTTCATCTCTCATTATGGAAAAATAATATTGTCTACACAAAATTCTGTGGGGTATTGCTTAGTCCAATTAATGTGGACAGCTTATCTTTTTTGTCAATTTGTTAATCTTTATCAGCTTGTAAAATAACTAACTTGGCTCTGATCTATAAATCTTCTGATTCCAACGTCCAAACCCACTGAATTACAAAATAAGCATATATTCCTAAATTTAATTAAACATTATAATTGATTCATGCAAAGCAATGACCACACTGATGAATTCTGAATACCATTAATTCATATCTTATAAATTCTAAGAAGTGGTTTATACTGGGTGTAGAAGTCAAAGTTTTGGTAGCAGAGGAAGGAGTGACCCCTTTGAGGAGGAACCAGGGCTGCCCCATGCCAGACACAGCTGGCTGGATCCAACGGACCCACTGCAAGGCACAGCTGAGCCCTCAGCCAAGATGGCAGCATCTCAGAGAAAACATACTTCGGAATCCACCTAGTATCTGTTGCTTACCACTTGCTGTGAATTATATTGATATTCAAGTATAATGAAAATTTTAAACATGAAGTCTTGGAATCTATTATGAAATATTCCAGTGATGTCAAAAAAAGCATTTCCCTGATGTCAGCTAGAATTAAAGAGAGAATGACGCTGGGTGATCTGTGAACACTCAGACTTTTTCTTCATTTAGAATCAGAGCATCAAAAAGTCTTTAGAGAAGTACCTTTATAAAATATGATTCCCTAAAAAGTGCCAAAATAATGTCATAAATCACATTATGGTAGATTAATAAATTAATTAATTGAAATAAAATGTATAGGAAAAATGCTGCTATCACTCTATATTATTCTCTGTGACCATAGTTTAAAAATATTCAAGCGTAGCATTTTTAGCCTGAGCTCTGTGCTTCCTAGATCATCATAAATTCAGAAAGTTCTGTACTCTGTCACGAGACATCTCTATTCAGTGACATATATCCATCAGACCATGCTCATAGTCCATTTTTGTGAAATTTCTGTGTCTTCTTGTTGTGTCAGTCTTTCCACATTCAGAATTCAGTGAGGAATCTGCAGCATTAGTTTGTGTAACTCTACTATAACCTATGATTTAGCATATAGCATACAGCAAAATGTTAAGTAACATTTTTAGCTTAATATTTTCCTTTTCAGTCCACCTTACCTATTATAACTGACCTCATCTAGTAGATCAAACAGAAAAAACAATTTTTTTTCAAGAAAATTGTCTAAAATGGTGGTGACTTTCTCACCTAGAACAATTCCACAAATGCTAATAGTAAAACAAATGTGTTTCTTTCTATTATTATTTGTTCAAAATATTGATTTACATATGTAATAGACCACAGTCCAGAACCTTGAGGCCTTGTGAAATTACTTGTTAAAATCAGATTAACAATACTATTCAGAAGTTACATATGTTGCAGAAATATAGAGTGCTACCTTGACCTTCATGGCTTTACTGTTGTCTCTATCTGTTACTCTCTGATGTTTGTATTAATTTACAAGAATCAAAATAATGTTTTTGTGACTACTATGGAGGAAGGAAAATAAAATTAATGTTAAGAAGAATGGCATTTTAATTTGCTAGTCAAATGAAACATCCTTTTATTTTTCTCTTGTCTGGAGATTTATCAGTAGTGAGGGAGAGAGGTTGATAGTTAAAATTATGTGTAACCATGGAGATAGCATATATCCAGATCCATGCTTAGAGTCTTACAAACTGTTACATTCTATCAGAAAAATAAAAATAAATAACTATTATTAAATGGTTTTTAATTGGTTAGCTCACAAACTGAAATTCAAAATTACATGGCCTGCAGCATCTCTGTGCAATCTGGTTTTGCAAAACTTGCAGCTTATTGTTTGATGTTGTTGTAACCAGCATTATAATTATTATTCTGTGGCAGATGATAGGCTCAGCAGCAGTGTACAGTAAATTTGTATATGAGTAAGATGGGAGAGAATGTAGACAAGCATCTCTCATTCTTCTTATGGACAGAAAGTGAATATAAAATATATGTATGCATATTTATTTGCATATGAATGTCATTACTGAACTTGTAAACTGATGAACTTCTGAACTTTTGAATTACACTTCAATCAATATAGAAGTTATAAAGAGAATTTTTTTTTTCTAAAAAAAGAAAGAAACAAACCAGACAAAACCAAGTCAAAGCCTCTCAGAATAAAAAACTTTAGGAGTGCTAGGCAATGCATGAGAGAAAATAGAACAAAATAAAAAGAAACTATTAAGAGTATCAAATAAGTACAATTGATATCTCCAAACCGTAAAACACCAATGCTTTTATTTGATATGGCTTATCAGTGTATTAGCCAATGCATTCCTTTATATATGTTGGTTTTTTCTCTCTCATGTTCTCAGTTCAGTGCATTCAGAGTACCAAAAGAAAGTAAAAATCATCAAACTGAACATTACTTTATGTTTGGCTATAGGAAAACTAGTAATGTATTAGATTCTTATTAATAAAAACATTGTTATATAAATGGCATAGAAATACACACAAAATGAAGCATGCTGGTTGCTCTTGCAATCAAAAAATTATGGCTCGGATTTATGTGTGCAACCTCATTCTTTTTTATTAGTAGTCTCCTTTTCTTAAAGGTTGTTTATGTTCTTTATTGCTATTAGTATCCATAGACTCTTACTGTTGAAGTATATATTGAAGTCAAGGCAGCTAGAATGGTACTTAAACATCTTCAAGGATGGTGAGATCTCAGGCAGAGTAAAGAAAGTTGTGTTTTACCTGATTTCAGTCTGGTGCTTTTTACACAGAAAACCCTTTTTTTCTTGCCCTTGTAACTTCAGCATGGCTTATAAGGAGGAAGGAACTCATGGGCAATTTACTAAGTGGACACACAAAACAGCCACCTGTGTAAAAGAAGAATGGCATTGCAAAGGTTGAATTTTCTTTTTCATCTTGTGTCAGACAGTTTGTTGGTCTCTTTGTGTACCATTTGCTATATGTGCACCACATGTGATGCTGCCCACTAAGTCAAGTGGATCTTGAGAGAAGTTTTTCTGTAAAAGTACCTCAGTAAATTCATTTGGAATAAGCTCCTGGGAAGAGGATAGGGGAATATAAGGGGCATAGATCAAGCAAATGTACAGAGCCTGTAGCATCAATAGATCTTGTGACATTCCAGTAAACAGGGTAGAAAACAAATACAAAAAGGAAAGGGGAATGGGTAGAACATGTGAAGTTTTCTGCAAGCCAAGAAAAATGTCATTATTGTTAGACTTGTTAGAAGCAAGATCAGAGGGAAAATCAACATTTCAAGCATGCAATTGGCAGAGGGGAGGCTTGTTTTCAGATTTTACTTCCGGTCTGTCTCGCTCACAGATCTGAATTTTCCCCTGTTTGAAAGGTTACCTTCCTCATATTTACTTTCTGTGATGTGTGGCTTTAGAAATCTTCTGAATGTTTCAGCTGTTCTTGTTTATGGGGAAAAAAAAAAAAAAAAAAAAAAAAGGAAAGAAAGAAAAGAAAAAGAAAGTGCTTTATTTGAAATTTCTAGAAAAATTGAGATCCCATTCAATATCAAACAGTTGGAGAGTCAACACCTGTGGTCCACCTGTGAGGCTGAGCTCCAAGTCTATTTTCCACTTTCAACATATATGCCCTAAAAAGAGACAAAAAATATGAATGAAACATAGTTTGACCCAGTTTTAGAAATAACAGTATATTTCCTTCATTAGAAATGTTTTCTGATGTTCAGTTAAGTTGACATTTTCCATGGTAGAATTTGTCTTAAGGTCACAAGAATAACTATATCAGGTCAATTCAAAATGTTATGACTTCAGCAGCATCCATAGGAGAAGTGTTATCAAACCTGCCTAATTTTTGTTTAGTGGGCAGGTTCTACTGGCCACAGAGGCAGGAACTTCTGGAGCTGTTTCATGAGACAATGCTAATCTCTTTTCAATGAAATTTTTAAAACAGTGTCCTCAAGCAGCCTTGGCTCTGGGGTGATGACCAGAAGACCTGGCACACATGTAACTCACATGTACCAGGGAGCAAACCATTTCTTATCCATGTCCTCTCATTAGATTATTACCATCACCCACCTAATTGCTAGACATCCTTGACATCTATCCTGGTCATTTCTCATCCATGACCAAGCACTAGAAGGAGGAAGCATGGCAGAGGATCTTGGTAAGTGTGGAGCTATTTCTATTCCCATCTTACTTCTGGCTAGAGATATTGCTGTGCAGTTTTAAAGAAGAAGTGGTCACTGACAGGAGTGCTTTGTTCAATGTGCCAGTGTCTTTTTTTACAGCCCTGGATCTTTGACCCTTCCTTCTTCCCCCTCTTTTTCAATTTTTTTTTTCTCCTTATGTGATCATTTTGTCATTAATCTTCCCAGAGGGTGAAACCACATGAAGCATTTTAATTCTCCTTCCCTAATTGGGAAGAACAATAGAACAGTGGCAAAAGGCAGATGTCTGCAGTAGTACCTTTCCAGGTTACTCTCCCAGACTCAAGCAGCTTG
>NC_134012.1:31942092-31944592 GCF_047716275.1 Strix uralensis | reverse complement strand
TTTTCTTCCTTAGCTGTTCTTGTCCTGGACCAAAGCCAAGATGGTCTGGAGAACAGTAGCAGACATGCAGAAGACAACATGGACTATCTTCTTTTTGTCTTATCTTTCATAAAAGGTTTTTATTTTTGTTCTTCTTCAATCCTTTTTTTTCTTTTAACTTTGTAAAGTTGAAAATGATGTGTCCCCCCCCCTAAAAATTACAGAAATGTTTTTTTTCCCTTTATTGGTTTTTTTTGTTTAATTTTTCTTGGAGTCCTCTCACCTCTGGATTTTTGGATCTTCTAATCTACAGGCTTTGGAAACGAAAGGTTAATGACTTATTATTCTTGGTGGTATGTGGTATTGTTGGTTTTTGATACTCTGGCAAAACTGTTTACTTCTTTTGTAATTCTTGTTTTATATTTTTCTTGGGTTTTGTGACACCACACTGCTAATCCCACTTGTGGATTTTGATGGGTGTCTTGGGGGGGGCCCTCCTATGGTCCTCAGCAGTGGTTGGTTGGTTCTTCCTTGTTGGCGTAGACCATGCTTTTTAACTTTTTTGTCTTCTAATTCAACTGCTCTTTGTTTTTCAGCAAACGTACTTTAAGATTGTAAGTTGCGGAAAACTGTCTTTCTTTTCTTATCAATCTGCATGTCTTAAGGGAGTTTTGTTTCTTTAAAAGAATATTTTGATAATTATAAATGACTAATGCAGTTTCTTTTTTTTCACTTCAGGCAGCCTTTTTGTTCTTGCTGCACATTTTTGGCTTTCTTCAGCAGCAGATTTCTTGAAGCCTGTCCTGCCTTTTTTATGAGTACCACCTTTTCTGATACTTTTGTTACTAGATTGAAACAATGAAATAAAAATTTAAAAAATATAATGACCCAACTATTTAATATCTTTTGTTTTATTCAAAAGCCATTCTTCCTTGAAGCAGTCTCACCCATCCTCATTTTAATGGTTTAGGAAAGAGTATTGTTTAGAGGGGGTTTTTTTGCCAAATGCAAATTGTTTTCCTGTGCTAGCACTGATGATGTGAAAAAAATAATCTCTGTTTTTTTCATTGCATCATTTTCTGTCTGTGCACCTTAGCAAGAAAATGAACCGACGTTGAGTGGACCTTCGCATACAAGCTTTTCATATTGTTAAGCGGTGTATTGCTATGGATATAAAAGCCTTCTCTGACCATCTCTTTGGCAATGTATTTTATATTCATACAGGTGCCCTCCAAATTGAACTGAGTGAAGAATCTGACCAAGGCAAATATGAGTGTGTTGCAACCAACAGTGCGGGTACACGCTATTCTGCCCCTGCCAATCTATATGTCAGAGGTAGGAATGACATAACCCTGGCATCCACTCTTCATTCAGGTTCAGGGCTAAGATACTCTCATGATCTATACAGTTACCACTGTAATAATCAAAATGCCATGGTAAATGTGTTAGTCGTAAAATTTATTTAAAATTCTAGAGGAAAGGCTTGGGGTTTGTTTTGTCCTTTTAAAGCACTCTTGAGTCCAGTCTATCCTGTGGGTTAAGGTTTGTAAGTATATTTAAATCTTTACCTCTTGACTTCTATTTTTTCTGCATTAATTTAAATTGTGCTTTGCATTTATTTTCTTTTATTGGTTTTGTTTGGTTTTGCTTTTCTTTTCAAACTCCTGAGGTGAATGCTCGGTGTGCTACTAATCAGCTGAGTGTAACCCCAAGGCATTGAGGTATATGCCTATCAGATCTCTGCTGTGTAATTGAAAAAGAAAACCTTCTAACTTTATAATAATAATATGTGTGCAGAGCACAACTGTATTTTCTCTTTTCTATTTCTTCTTTATATATATGTATGTATATATATATTTATATATATTCAGTGTAAGACTTGTGAGTGAATTGTAGTCCTTTACAATGATAGTGGTCAATTGGCTATATTTTTTGAAGAAATTACCTGTCTCTATGACAGGTGTGATTAATAAAGAAACTATTATATTCCTCTGTACACTAGTAGAAATGGCTAATTTTTTTTTAACATATGAAAATATTCCTTTTGTTCCACTAGAAAGAAGTGCTTTGTTTCTGGCAGTATATCCAACACCTGGTTGATGTAGCTTTCTTTACAACAAAGCCTATAACATACATACATACATACATATGTGTATATATATGTGTGTGTGTGTGTGTCTACAGTATAAGGGGATGGGTGGGGGAAATAGGACTGAAAACTTAAACAGCTGTAAACTTTACTGTAGGGTGAATGACCTTACCAAAAATACCTAGCTTGATTTTGAAATTTTTTTTTTAGAGCTGATTTTTCAATCATGCTGATATGTTTTCACATGGTGTGACTCTTTTGGCTAATTATAAAAAAAAAAAAAAAAAAAAAAAAAGAGAAAACATTTCATAGTTATTAGTTATGACATCCATAGAAGGTTATTTGATCTTTTTTTTTTCTTTTTCTTCTCCTCCAACATACTGACTTTCCTGTACTGCATGAGGCATGTATACCTTTTTATCCAATAGAAAA